>NW_020955399.1:871262-874136 GCF_003031625.1 Empidonax traillii | reverse complement strand
TAGGTGTGATAACATATTTGAGTAACATATGGTCGTTATGGGGCACCTTTCTAATGACTGAGCACCAAGTTAAATATAGACTTTCCAGTTTTTCACTTCTTCTATTAGTGGTTCTTTGTTACTATAATTCAAACTCCTCTTATTTTCTCTTATGCACGAAATAGGATTCTTTATGTGTTTGTAAGAAATGTAAAAAATATTACTAACACAGTGCTGCACCTTGGTAAAATTTACTGACTTGGACAGTTCATCTCTGTCATAGCCTTCTGATTTTGGTAGCATTGAAATTATGTGCGTTTTGACCTGTGTTCTGTAAAATGTGAAAGTTGCTGCAGAATGTTAGATGTGTATCCTCAAAGTAGGAATGAAAACATTTTTGAAAGATGGGTAGAAAATGCATGTTGCTCCCCCTATATTAATATATTGAAACTTACACGAATAAGCTATTGTGATTTATTATGTTGTAAAAGGGAGGACAGAGGTATTTTTGGAACACTTTCTCATTCAGTCTACATAGTCATAATAAACTGTATTATGTTTCTTGAGAGGTGGTTCTGCCCTTCCTTAGGAGGCTGTAAAGGAAGGCTGTATGTAAAGATTGTATTAGAATAAATAAATGTTTTCTTTTGTAATTAAAGTAATCAGAAGCTTTACCTAGTTTTAAGTTTCATTTATCTATTATTATAATCTAGAACAAATTTCAAAAATTATTATTTCAGTGTCAACAAGTGGAGTGAGCAACTCAATATATAATTTAGTAATAGTGACACATGAATGAGGAAGGAAATAAAAATGTTTCAGGTGAAAATGAGGAACAAAAGGGTAGGAGAAAGGTGTTTTTTTGGGGGAGGGATGGAGAAAGTAAAGGATGTATGAGAAAGCTGCTATTTGTAGTGGGAGAAGATAAAGGATGCATGTTGGTGGAGGCTAAGTACACATGGGAATTGTATTCTGAGTTGAATAAGAATTTTTTTGCAAGTCATGTTTTTGTGTATCAGTATCAAATGAAATGCAAGCTGTGGTTTTTCTTTTTTTTTTTTTTCCTATAAAAATGACAGTTAATTTGGTTTGAAAGGAACTCTATTGCTCATGAATTCTGTCTTGCTGGAGAGGATGCTGGATTATCACAAAGTAGCTGCAGCTTCACTTTTGAAGCCTTATCATGCAGCTTTTAACTGTGGTTACAAAATGAAGGTGTTGAAGGGGTTTTAACTATTACTAGAGGCATAGTAATGATTATTACTTGAATGTGACCCTCTTTTTCTTACAAGGAAGAGTAAAAACTGTGCTGATACTTAGAAAAAGTGAGAAAATCTCATACTGCTGGGAAGGACCGAATGGAGAATTATGTCTTTGTTATCTATGGTATTAATGGAGAGGAAAACAACCTGAGGAAGATAAGACTTCCTCAGTGCCATGGGAGTGCCATGTTCAAACAGCCAAGATGTCCAGCAGTATGTACAATGTTGTTTGGACATTCTTTCCTACAGTGATTAAATTCCTCTTTTAGATAATTTTTGTAAAAAGGAAGCTTTAATAGGCTTCTTGTTGTTGGTTTTTTTTTTTTTTTTTTTTTTTTTTTTTTTTTTTTTTTTTTTTTTTTTTTTTTTTTTTTTTTTTTTTTTTTATGTGTAAGGTCATAATTTCTACTATTGAAATTGTGGTTTGCTCTTTGCTTTCTTTTAGTTGTACCTGGCACTGGTAACATGTACTAAGAATTACTCATGAAAACATTTCAAATGGAATTTCAGACAGAGTTGTTTCTCACAGCTTACCTACCCCCTGAACAGTCCATCTGATCAAACTATTTATTTATTTAAATATTTATTTATACAAATTACTAGAGCATTAAGAGTGTGATCACAGATAAAATAAGTGGAAGTAGTTTAAAGTCTAGAAGTCTTGCTCGGTTTAACACTTGATGATACTACTTTTTGTTAATTTAGAAGTATTTGTGTAATCTTTAATTGATAGTTTTGCCTAAATTAACTATGATTAAGTTACTCTTTCATTAGCAGAAAGTGATCAAGTACCTATTGACAATATGGGTAGACTGATATGCTTGAGGAAGCAGACTTAATATTCATTCAGTTCACACTCAATGTTCAATTCAGTTATATTCAGTCCTGATAAGCTTATACGTGTATTTTTATTTTAGCTGTTTCCTATAGGTGACGTTTGCGTTTTTTTATTTTGGCCTGTTTGCCTACAAGTAGGTGTGTTTATTTCTGGAGTGCTTACATCTGAAATCATCAATAGTGTGCTTGCTATGCATAAATTGTGGTGCCAGTTATGGGGAGGTCAGGACTTCAGCTTCACATATTTCATTATTTATTGTTAAAAATCACTGAAGCCCAGAATAGACTAGTGATCAGGGCGGAGGGTGTATGTTAAAAATCTAATTAAAAAAAAAAAGGCATCTTGTGGCACATGATGAACTCTCACATCTAAGCATTTTTGGATGCTTTCATAGCCATCTGTAGAGGAAGGATCATTGATTATGTATCAGCCAGATAAAAGAGATCATTCTGATACATTTCTTTCTTCACCGGATACCATTTTACTGCAAAATACTATGGTATATTAATCAAATGGTACAACCAGGGTTTTTTTTATGGATAGTAGTAAAAGCATACTGTATAAAGAACACAAATTATATGCTACAATGAAAGGTTGAATTTCTCTTAGTGGTTTCTGATAGCTGTATAAATCATAGGAGGAAGGAAAATCTTGATGACTGAAATTTAAAATGAGTCACCATCAAACGCTCTTTTTCATGCAGTTTCTCTTCTGAGTTGAAACATTATGAAAAACAGTATGGACAAAACACTTTTCTGCTTAAAACTTTGAATTTTCAGATTAGCATTATTTAGT
>NW_020955399.1:753765-870428 GCF_003031625.1 Empidonax traillii | reverse complement strand
TGATAGCTGTATAAATCATAGGAGGAAGGAAAATCTTGATGACTGAAATTTAAAATGAGTCACCATCAAACGCTCTTTTTCATGCAGTTTCTCTTCTGAGTTGAAACATTATGAAAAACAGTATGGACAAAACACTTTTCTGCTTAAAACTTTGAATTTTCAGATTAGCATTATTTAGTCGTTTTAAGTTATGAAACTAATGATAAACACAAAGGGGTACACAAATTTGTTATGGCAAACAGATTTGCCCTCTGCATTTGTTTAAGAAGATAAAGTGTATTTTATTAAGAATGTACATCAAGCCTAGCCATGATGATGATTACATCACACCAGTTATGTTCTATAACATGCAGAGCGAGCACTAGTTAATGAAGAGACATTAAAGAAAGATCCTCATAGTTTCGTATGGGTGACTGACATGATGCCGAATAAATTCCTGCTCTGTTGCTGATCACTTTGTTAAAGTGTTATATCACAGCATAAACTTAATTTGCCTGATATAAGCCCCATAATGGATTTTTTTAAGGGAATTCAGAAGAGCAGAAAGGAAGAAACTGATTTTTATATTCATTTATTTGTTTTCTCTTTAAAACAGTTTTTCAGCTTTGAGTATTGAAATAATTCCAAACACTTAAATGTTAAAATATCACATTTGGCATATGACATTTCTCATTGAGGAACAGATCTGTGTTTATAATTTTCTGTGGTTTGGGGTTTTTCTTGAGGCTAGGGGTGAAATGTGAACCATTTGCAAGTTTTGTTTTCATTTTCAAAAAAATTATGGGAATTTTTCTAGTCCAGCTCTTTGCTGCTTGTTGAAAAAATATGCAATTGCAGAAGATAAATAAGGAAAATTGCTCATTTTCTTTTTAGGTTTACCTCAGCAGTTCAACGGTGTGAAAGATGAACTCATGTATTTTTTTTTTTTTTTATGATATACGAGCTGGAACAGTTTTTCTTGCTGAACAGTTTCTCTTGCTGTACAGTTCTTAGTTATTTGATAGTATGATTGATTACTGTTACTACAGCTGATACTGAGTTGGTTTTTTTTTTTTAATGGGGTGTTTTTTTTAGGGGGGAGGTCTGTAGACAGAAATTCAAGAAAAAGTATGGTATGCCAACAATTACTCTCAGAAATAAGAACATAAAATGCACGTAAATAATCATGTAACATGGAAAAATCACTGTCAAATATATACATGTAGAATTAAGACTATATTTAATATTCATAGACAGTAAACTTTCTAATAAGTAATTGTGTGTGTCAAGGTCCTTAAATTCAGTACATCCCCCGGAAAATTTGAACAGACAAAATGAAAAAAAGTCGAGGCCAACTCCTAAATAAAGAATAAAGGAAATACCTGAGTAGCTTCCTGCTTAGTGACAGGAGCAGAGTTCCCATGGTAATGTATGTGTACCTGAAATTAAACCTATGTAGTCAGTCAGCTTTAGTTCTGGCATTTTTTAAACTTTTTGAATACTTTACTTGGTATCTAACTGGTCAGCCTTTTAAAGGAGTTTGCTTTGGATGTGACTTCCTATTTAGAAACCAACATAAAAGTAACTGTATCATGTTATAACCAAGTTTTAACATCACTCAGTTTGGGTTAGAATAGACATTTGCACTTGCAACATACAATTGGTGGCTGTAACAAGCTCTTATCTTCCCTTTTCTTCAAGATTCATATAATCTTTTTTTGGTTGCCCTGCTACTGTTCATTTGCACATACTCTATCTAGATCAGTCCCTCTTCTTTCTCTGTATCTTCTCAGACCATTGTGAATCCCAGCTCTTGCTCCATGCTCCCAGCTAATTTCTATGATAATTTTGAATTTTTCTCAACTTCTAAGTGTTCCAGTCATCCACTTACCCACTCTGGCCAGCTTGTGCTTTCTGTCACTTGCTGCCCCATTGCCTCATTCCAAATTCTGTAGTACATTTATCCCAATGTGAACAGTACCAGTAGTTTTCTGCTCTCACCCAATACGTATGTTTGACAAGTATATTCTTGTATTGGTCAGATACTGAAATCCATATTGTCTGAAGATTGCACTATGTACCTGAATATTTTTTTGGTCTTTTTGCAGCTGTCCACTTGATACAACAAACAAAGGAGTTGAGCACCTGATATCTGCCTAGGTAACACTCCTTGAATTATCAACACATGTAAACACATGCAAAGGCAGACCATCCTTTCAGAAATTCCAAAGGTTTGAAAGACAGCAAGACTATTTGCTTTGAAGGAGAGCTGTTAGCTTTTACATTGCTCATTTGTCTTTTAGCAGGAAAAGACATGATAAAGGACTCGATCTGATTTCCTGTATCAATGTATACAGCTAAAGAAGTTTATAGGCATGCTTTTCTGGCACAGCCACTTGGGTGAAAATCCTGAAAAAACATGATCAAACTTGTAAATGTATAGTAATTAAAATCCTTTTAAAGTCAGAGCTCTCTGAAGAGGAGGCAGTGAATGTACACATGTGGCTTGCTGTGAAAGGTCAGAAGTTATCAGAGAGAAGCAGTGGCGATCAATATCGGACTTTTATGGAATTTCTTGTCAAGACATGTAAGAAGTTTTCTCCTGATCTCAAAATCTTGCAATTGTCCAGAATGTTAAAACACATCTTTGGTCAACAGTTTTTTTTCTCAGTACTTTTCCTTTTATTCCCTTATCATATATAAAGCTTTTAGCAAAAGAAATGTGATTCAGTTGTGAACCTAGATTTGAGGGGATTTTTGTGCTCATACATATAGTGTACATTGTGTCAAGGATAGTCTCTTTCTTTACAATTACTTCTTATAGATTCATGAAGTGGATTTCTTCACATTGAAAGAAAATATAGCACATTGGCTTTTAATCTTGCAGAAGTTTATTCTGCAAAGTCTTTTTAAGTTTGTAGGCTTGAATGAGTTTGGGGGGTTGTTTTAAAGGCAATTCTTTAATTGTTGAAAGAACAGTAGCTTTGCACTTATATGAAGTGAGTAAAAGGAGATTCAAATATAGCAGCAGGGTGAAATAGAAGAAATATAAGATAAGAGCTAAATCATAGAATGAAAATGAGTGGAGAATAACTAAGGGAGAAGAAAGGAGTTTGAGAAAATATATTTTGTTTCTTACTTCCTAAAATAAATGAGTCCACATGAAGTTGCCTAGGTAAGGTGGCTTACTTATATAATTTATGTTCTGCATAGCGAACTGCTACTCTGCCGTGCTCAACACATAAATATTCATCACAGTAGGTATCCCAAAGATGTAATTATCTGTTATTCCTCCCCCCCCCCCCCCCCCCAAGTAAAATATACTGTAACTGTGAGATTTTGTGAAACCTGCATGACAACTTTGTATTTCAGACATCAGCTGATACTGTGCTGGTCGACATCCTTTTGAAATTGTTATGTGTTCCAACTGCTGCTGGGTAGTGCTGAGCACAATGATTTTGCCTGTTAGTGGATGTTGTGGCCGTGCATTCAGAGGGTTGTAAGTGATGGCAGTATGTAAAATGGTTTCTCCCATGACCGCTGTGATGGTGCATGGATCCTGGGAGAGAAGACAAAGAGAGAAATCAAAATAAGCAGTTAATTTTATCATATTATTTTTTATTAATAATATGATAAAATGTGGCTGTTCCTGATGCCAAACAGTAACTAGGGAGCTGATAAAAATAATAGTAGTACAGTCTTGGTCTGATACAATAGCTGTAAAACTTTGAAAATTCCCTTTTCTGAAAACCATGGGGAATTCACCCTAAGACAAGAGCACTGGAGAACCAAGTGATTACTTCAAATTGTGGAGGAAGTGTTGAATTTCTTCTAGGAGTTTGTCTTCCAGTGCTATCAGTCAGTGATTTGTTAGCCAACTGTGAGCCTGAAGGTGTGTGTTGCTGTGGAAGGGATGTCAGGCATTGGTCTTTCAACAGTATTGAAAGCATGGCTGAAGACTCTGGGGTCACAAAGTGGTGCATGGGTTTATTTTTTTTTTTTTTAATAAACTCACTGCTGCTCTTTATGAGTTTGTGAAAATCATCAGATAAAGGGTTATTTTTCCACGGTCATACAAGACCTTTTTGATCACTTTGGAAGGTCATAATACTTGTTTGGGGTAGAGAATGCCTTACCTTTATGTAATGGAAATTGGATGTTTTGGCCCCAAGCCACTGTTGACGTTAATGATGATGCAATTTCAATTGCTGTTCTGTGAGGTCTGAGGTTTTTTTTACAACACTGACTTAAGAAGCATTTTTTTAGCACTTCATTAAGAGGGAAGATTTCCACAAGACCTCACAGCCTGTGAATGTGGAAGAGTGAACAGAATTTTGAGATATGTCTATCAAAGCTCAAGGCTTCATAGAGGAGCTTACTGATGTGACACATGTGTACTGTGGTTTGTAGACATTTGTGGCAGAAATACTGGGGTCCTGAGTTAAAAGTTGGGAGAATGATTTGGCAATATATTGTGTAAGTTTTGTGCAAGTTTTGTGCAGGGATATGTCTGTGCAATGCCATTTCTGATGAGGAATCAGGTTGAACACTTTGAGATATGAGAAAAATTAAGGTATTATAATGAAGGTGATGGATTGAAAAAATACAAGATATACATCATTAAATTCTTTCTGTAAAAAGGTACAGCTCTATAACCTAGTCCTCATTCCAGTATTTTTAGTGCAACTTTAAGTATACATCTGTGTATTTCTAAATATCATATAGAATTTTGCTTTATCAATTACATAACTGTTACTCAGTACCAGTTCTCCCTTGCTCACAGTAACATTCAGAATGAATGACTTACTGTAAGTCAAATAAAGTAAAAATGCAACCGCCCCCTCAAGATCATATGCCAGAAATATATTGCAGAAAGTTCTTTTCTAAATGTAGCTATAGAAGGAAGAGTTTGCAAGTTCAAAAATGTATTAGCAGCCTTTCTCAGTGAGAGATCTAGCCTTTGTTTCAGCGAAGCTGTTCCTTTAAGTCTCTCTTAATTTGTAGTATCAGCTGATAAGTTAATGACCAACTTTGTATTTTTTTCATTAAATTTTGAACTTTAATGTCTAAAATTAAAATGCCATGTAAAAATCAGCAGCTACAGTGCAAATTTTCTTCATCTCACGTCTTGGAATTCTGTATGTAAATATCCAGTAATGTGGATAAGCCTTCATGAAGAGAATAGGGTGCTACCTTGTGCAAAATTCTGGAAAGCAAGGTATCCTTTCCTTTGGGGGTTGGTGAAAGATGCTCAAGTGTAAGAATTCAGAGTGTTTAAACTGCAGTTTCCCGTGAGAAGAACTGAAGCTTAAAATGCCAATTACAATGGAAAGGTGGTAAAACTGGGAATGTAAATGATACAGTTTCTTAGATTAGAAAATTGTCTCAGCTCATGCTAAATATTTACAAAAAAGTTGCCATTCACTGTAGAGCTCATAAGATGAAGTAAGATCTCACTGTTTATATGAAAAGCAGTAGTAAGAAAGAAAATAAGTTAACATTTTGTGTAGCTAGCAGATAATTATGTCTCTGCCTCCAAAAGTAGAAACTATGTGAAGGAATGGATGTTACTCCTTCCTTATAACTGCTGATAGTGATGAATTATATATCCACTGCTATCTTAAAAGATTTGTTGTACATGTAAAAAGAAGAGCATTTGAAGGTGTTTATAACAAATCCAGGCAAACAGCATTTTGATTGCTTTTTGGCCTGCCATGCTATTTCTCATGATTTGCAACAAAAAAATAGAAGCTTTGAGTATAGGATATAGGGCTTGTTTGAATGGAGACTCAAAGGAAAGCCACAAAAACTAATAGTATAGAGCTAGTACATTAGAGTTAGTCTGCATATACCAAACTGGAAATATTTTGTATTTCACTAGGAATTTTTGTTAATTTTGTTAATTGAATTTTGGATATCACAGAATCACAGAATAGTTAGGGTTGGAAGGGACCTCTGAAGATCATCTAGTCCAAGCCCTCTGCCAAGGCAGGGTCACCTAGAGCAGGTGACATCAGAAAGCATCCAGGTGGGTTTTGAATTACTTCAGAGAGTGAGACTACACAACCTCTCTGGGCAACCTGTTCCAGTGCTCTACCACCCCCAGTGTAAAGTTCTTCCTCATCTTGAGATGAAACTTCTTGTGTTTGACTTTATGGCCATTGCTCCTGGTCCTGTTGTTGGGCACCACTGAAAAGACTTTGGCCCCATCCTCTTGATACCCACCTTTGAGGTATTCATATATATTGAAGAGATCCCCTCTCAGTCTTCTCTAGACTAAACAGGCCCAGCTCCTGCAGTCTCTCCTCGTAAGAAAGATGCTCCTGACCCCTACTAGTCATCTTTGTAGCCCTCTGCTGGACCCTCTCCAATAGCTGCATGTCTTGAACTGCCAAGACCAGAATTTAACACAGTACTTTGGATGTTGCCTCACTAGGGCCAAGTAGAGGGGGAAGATCACCTCCCTCAACCTTCTGGCCACACTCTTCCTGATGCGCTCTGGGATGTTTATTTGACTGTTTTAAAAGTACAAGTAGTTCAGTCTTCATCCCTACCTGTACACTAGGAGGTTGAATTTCATTGGTGATGGAGGGAATGAAAGTAAGGCTTGCAAGCAAACAGAAGCAAAACATGAATTTTTTTTTCCTGCTTTAAGCAAACGCTATGTCGATTGTACACGAAACACTCTTTGCCCAGTGTAACATTTAAAGGAAAGGACTGTATTGCTGGCTGTGTTTCTTAGTCTCTTAAGCTCACAAAAGTAGCCCAGACAGTTTGGTGACCTCAGATGGACCTTTAAGTCTCTGACTTGTCAGACAAGAAGGGCAGCCCTCCTAATTGGCATTCAGATCACAGGCAAGCACTGGGCTCAGCGCGTAGCCAAGTACTGCTTTAGGATTTAGACAAAGCCACTCTGGCAAAACATCCCAGTTGTCAGGGTAGCTGGCTGTTTCCTAAAGAGCTGTTACATAATGGAGAGACTGAGAAAAGCTTTAGGATGCAAATTTTTTTTAAAGTAAAAATTAAAAAAAAAAGAAAAGAAAAAAGAAAGTGGCAGTAATTTGTGAAAAGAAACATCCCCCCCTCCTCGGATGATCTCATTCATTGTTTCCTCCTTCTGTTTAACTTCTCAGGGTCATAAATGTAGTTTTCTGTTTAAAACTGTAGTGATGTCACTCCAAAGGTATTTTGTGGAAGAGGAGAAGGGAATTATGTGTAAGTATTTGGGAATCAACACTTAGAGATTTATTAGCTTTACTAGAGGTCAGCTATTTGCATTTCTTCTTCTTTGTGCTTAGTGTAATGTAAACTGGGAATTCAGCTATAGAGTGAATGTTTACATTTGAGACATCCCCTGGAACAGAAGTGAACACTGTTTTTATTGCTACAGCTGCCTTCTCGAGTGAAATCGTGATCTAAAGTCTTGCTGGTCCCAGGCCAGATTTCCAACCTGCCCTCTGTGCTGATCCCTTTGCACAGTGCCAGGGTTTGACACTCCCTAGGACTGTTCCTCCCTGCAGCACCAGAGTGACATCAGCCCTGAGTGTTGCTCCCAAAGCCACTCAGAGCCCCTGCCCATGGTGGGAATGGGATAGAAGAGGAACAACTGCTTTGGGCTACGTTGGGGCTGTGACAATGAGCACCACAAGGGTAGTTTAAAAAGAGTTGCTGTACTGTGGTCAGAGGGGTGCAAGGGACTCCGATCTCCATCACAGTGTGCTGGCTCTGCCATGACGGTTTTGGCATGAGCAAATTTTGTTTAGTCTGCCTTAGTTGTAAATGCATTAGTGTTTTATTTATAATATGGCCCTGCTTAACAAACTTCTTTTGAGGCGTACTTATTTAAAATGTTTGCAAGTACTACTCTCATACCCCTTTTAAATACCGTTCTAACTACTAGACATTGCTTATTTGTGACACAACGAACCAGTACAGTACTGTCACCCAGTCTACTGAAGAAGGGTTTCAGAAAGTAGGTATGGTTTCTATAAGCATATGATCTTGTTTGCTTTGGGGATTTTTTTTTTTTCAGGAAATTAAGAGGAACATCAAGTACGAAGGCAACCAGAGAACCTAACTTACAACAGATACTTTTGTAGGGAGAGTGTACCCATTTTGGAACCTTGGTCTGTGTGGAAGTATGATGTTAGGTGTTTGAAGGGTCCTTACAGAGGCACTTAAATATCATCAACTTAATTTCTTACCTAGTAAACCAAGACACTAAAATAGTATTTTCTAGCTGGTCTGTAAGAAGCACTTTCACCGTTGCAGCAAATAATTCAAAGGAGTTAAAAAACATGAAAGATCAATTTGGGAAGTCTGGACCATTGATAATATCATTAATAGTATCAGCAAAACATGTTGGCAGTAGCCATAACCCAAATCTCACATGGCTATGAGGCCTTACCAAAGTAGCCTGCCACTGCTGCTGTTTAATTGTATTTAATTTGTTTCATTGGTGCCCTTCCTTGTGGACAGGGTAGTTTACTAGTCCCAGTTGCCAGGGTTGTATGAACAGTTTAGTGGTCATCCATGTGTAGGCTTTAGCGCTCTGGAGTGTTTGACTTGAACACTGCACTGTCCATGCCAGGTTGTTTCTGGCAGCCTTTTGAGTTGCGCCTGCTAACTTTGTTCACTGCTAGTCATTTTCAAAACTGGGGTGGTGTCTGTCTGCTCCCATTGCCTAGACCTCAACTTGTTCTGTCACCCAGTCTGTTAGCTGTAGCTCCTCTGTTGTTTTGGATCTCCTCTTATAGCAGCCCTTAGTGTTTTGTTTTTGCAGTAGAAAGTCAAGTACATAACCTGTATGGAGCCCTTGCCACAGAAGGGGGACTTTCTGAAAAGAGATTTTCCTTTCTTACCAACAGTTAAATAAACTCTTACCTCATTAAAGCCTTTGGCTACAGTTTAGTCCCCAAAGCTTACAGGCTACGACTACATTACTTAATTTGGAGAATATTGAACACTGTTACATTCCTCATGCTTTCTTCAGTACCATAATTTCTCTGGTATTTTAAATTAGTTCTCTTTAACTGGAAGACTTCAAAATAATATGAGAAATATATGCAATGTCCACGTAGGTGAGGTACTTCGGCCCCTGCTGGTCACCTTTTCATTCCTGATGGGTGGTAGCTAACTCCTAGAATCCTGAAAGGAAGGACTGACTGTCCCCTTCAGATTTCACTTTGCTTGTTTACCTGAGCTTTTAGAAGGAGCAGCTAGTCCATCCTAAATTTCCTCAGTCTTCCTGAGGAAATTCAGCAGTTGGATGTGACCTTCTGGGATGTAATGCATGTTAACCACTACACAGTGTTTTGCAGGAAGAATATGTAATCTTGAAGCTACAGTCTGATATGACACTTGCTAGGAACGTTAGCTAAGAACTTCAGCTTCTTTCAAAACTTTCTGGCCTTTTCACCTGCCCAACTCTGTTTCCAGGAAGATCTCACTTTTCATCAGAACACATGCAAAAATGAAGAATCTGGATGCAACAGTCGTGGAAAAGGGTTTTTTTAAGAGTAGAATGTAATTAAACACAGCAAATCAGAGGTAACTGTAATACTGAAAGGCTCAGAATGGTCTCAGTTAACATTGTTTCTTTCTTCTCTGGAGCCCCTGGCTTATTATTATTTTTATGTTTTTTTTTTCTTGGACTGATGCACTTAAGACTTGCAATTTCAAAGCATTTCCTTAGAGTGTTATCATATTGATCTCATATGCCTGCTTAAATTTATGTCCTGTATTAAAGTGAATGTAAACATAAGCATGGATTTTTCAGAATGCCGATAATTTGTATAGCTTTAATACTTTTGAAGAATAGTGTACATTTCTCTGCAATTGCTGATAGTGATTTCTGTTATATACTCTTCTTTTACTCTGTCTTATAACTTTTACTTGAAACACAGAAACAGTACATACTTGTGTATGTAAATGGGATACCAGACTCTAAACTCCTCCTTATGTTCGAATTCAATGCACTATTTCTCCTAATTAGTTGCCTTTGAGTCTCACAAAGAGTCTTAAATAAACAAACCGAAAGCGGATGTGCCTGCCTGTAACTTCGTGTGGTGATGATATGAATGTGTAGTAAACACCCTTATAGTTGTGTTTTCTGTTTAGCATATAGCTGAGTTACTTGACAATAAAATAAGTGAATCATATTTGTGTATCTGCTTGGAGCTCTTGAAGCATTTCACAGCTGTTTGTTCCCTACTTCTAACCCCTTCTTGCGGTAACAGTAGAAGTTACTGTTCCCATCAGAATTTCTGTAACAAATTGCTCTTAGCATATTTCACTACAAAATCAGGAGGGCTAGTTTATTACATATCAGTTCATGTGCCAAGAATAGAGGGATTAGCTAAAGTAATATCTCTCTCTTCCTAGAAGGGGAAACAAGGCTAGCTGTGACCTTTGCATATGCATTTCAGCTACATCTTCTGGATAGCAGCAGCATTCACCTAAGCGAGCAAGCAGTGTTGGTTCAGGGAATTAAACTGACATAAAAAAAAAATAACCTATACCAAAAAGAAGTCTAGCTTCTTTGACCTCACTGCAGCTTGGATGAATGGGGGTGTTGATGCTACACAGTGTTTGCATTGTCAGTGGCTGGGTGCTACGGTATTCTGCACACCCATTTGTAGGAAATGTGAAATCTCATTTTGGATTTTTATACAGTGAGAGTGAGGAACACAAATCACAAAGATGACTAATACCGGGCAATGTTCTCTAATTTAAAGATGTTAAGCGTACATGAAAATCTTAAGGTAACTCCAAATCTGGTGTTTCTTTATATTTCAATATACAAGCTGTAGATGTAGTCATCTGTCTTTTTTTTTTTTTTTTTTTTTTTAATAATTTGCCAGATTTTCCTGTTTGTTAAGAAGGAAGCAGCAGAGCAAATGAATTGTCCATGTGATTGTGGGGATTGCTTCTACAATGGAAACTCCAGGGTTCACTATGTATGTCTTTGCCATAAGAGCTAACAGAGTGAACGAGAGCAACTATTGGTTTGCTACCCTCTGTTTAGGCTTCGCAAAAGATGGTGTCTTTGGAAGAAGGCCAAAAATTAGTTTTGCCCGGAATTTTCTGGACAATGTTCCCTGCATCTCATTGAGAGACTTTGTAATATTACAATTTTTTACTAATTTTTTTTTGTCATTCTTTTGGTCTCTTGGGGAATTATTTCTTTGAATACAGTGTGTGTTGCTTGGCTGGCCCAAGAGAACTGAAGAATTTGTATTGTTTCCAGCTGAGCAGAAGTTGGTGGGAAGAAAGTAGTGTCTGTTAAAAATGTACAGAGCTCTCTTAATCACTCAGTGTGGATGTCCAAAAAACCAGAACTCTTCTGCTATAGATGGAAGAAGTATTAGAGGGACCTCAGGTAGATTTTGATATTGATGGAGAATGTCAGCTTGTCAATGTAGACTGTCTCCAGGTCTTGGAAAGGTAGTGTGTTGTAGATTTTCCTATGGTGATCATAGATGTCCTGCCTGTTTCACCCAAAGTAAAAAGAGCCTTTCTTTTTGTTGCCTGTCCCTCTTTTAGTACTGTGTATGTATCATCTTTAGCCCTTTGTCCCAGCCATGTTCTCACTCCCTGGGCAGTCCCAGTCTTTGCTTATTAAGCTTTTAATTTGTGGGGGGAAAAAGACTTTCTCTCAGCAGGTGCTGAATATGAAATTATTCAGTTCAGTGGGTAAAATCTGGCAAATCATAAGGTAGGAGAGTTGGATTTTAGCTATCTATAGGTGGCACTGCCAAGCTTATGAAATTAGCATGTTAGGGTTTGACTGGAGAAAAGGTCACTAGACTTGTTCACTGTTGGTGTTGAACACATCTGTAAAAATGCATCACTGTGGTGAAGCATTTGGAACTGCTGAAAACTAAGCTGTATAGATGCCATGAAGGCTGAGATAGGCTAGAAAGATGCTTGAACAGATCATTTTAGTAAGAATAAAAAAGAGGTAGTGGTGCTTTGTAAGTATTTTGTGTTCATTGAACAGAAGGAAGCATGTGCATTCTGACCAGAAAAAAATTTTTAACATGTACTTAGAGCATATTAGAATAAGTAGCTGTCTATAAGCAAGACTTCTCACCATCCATTGTCTGATAGGACTAGAATTAAAGTTCTTATAATTAAAAATGAATCTTGTTAGTTCCTAAGGACATTTTACTAAAAAAGGGAAATCCTGAACATTGAAGTTTAATTATTTTTATGGTGCTATTTTGGCAATTGTCCTTGTTTTCCTATTCATGATCAGTGTTAGACGAGTGACCTGAGATTTGTAGGGCTGTTAAGTTACTTAGTACAAACATAATCTTTTAACTGGTGACACTTTAATGGTAAGTATGAATTTACCACAGGGATTGCTGAACTGAGAGGATAGTAAACTTTAAACAGTAGGCTAGACCCTTAGCTTCACTTGGGTTTAGAAATTGCAGCTAGCACAATACTGAACAGGTATAGGGAAAAACCTCACCAAAGAGTAGGAAAACAGCTAATTATAGTAATTGCAGCTGGTTTCAAAGTACTTCTAACAGTTTGTGCATAATGCTTACTTGAAAGCATCAAATGGGCGCTAGTTGTGAAATAGAACACCTGTTTGTTGTTGAGCATGTGTTTATGCAGATGATTTTTGTTGTCAAAGCACCTTGATGTAGAGTAGTCCTGTTTACATTTACATTCTCCCCAAAGGATTAACAGTGTTCTCTCAATAAATTTGCAGTCTATTCTCCTCTCAAAGGCTGCTGTTTGGAGGGTGGTGTGAACGAGGCAACAAGTGCTTGCTAATCACTTGAATATACATAATTAGCGACAGTCTGGTGCACTGGAGTCTTTGTACAGCCACAGCAATACTGATTGGCAGCAGCAGATAACAATAGTCGTGGCAAGGTGCTATTTGTTGAATATTTGAAGGTGTTTTTCTTTTATATTTGCAGTAGGCATTTTGAGTTAATTACACCATTATTCTGGAACACTCTTACTATGTTATTTTAATGTCAGAGTTAAGGATCAGTCATGTGGCCTGTTGTTCACAAAGGAATAAGACCTTTAGTAAATGCTTTACTTCTTTTGAGACTAAGCTGGATTCTTTGTTCTTCCTTTGTAATTTTATGAGACTAAGCTGGATTCCATTTTTTTTCATTATATAACCCAAAGTCAAATTGGAAAGTATGACTTAAAATTTGGGAGATGAATGTGTGTGATGATACTCTTGTATTCAGCAGTGATCAGTGTTGCAACTGGCTCTATGACAGGTTCAGTACTTTAGAAAACAAACACAAAATCATTGATGATAAAAATTTATGGGTAACATAGACAGTAATTAATAAATAACACTGGGAAATTTATTTGGATTGCCTTCATGTTTGTTATGTTCAAACAAAATGTGTTTTAATATGGCAAAATGCTTAACATAATTTAAGGGAAAAAAACTGGAACCAGTGGACTATGAACATCTAAAAAATTAAATGAGTCACTGTGGATTTGGCAAGGTTAAATTGTATCAGACTCATCAAATTTCCTTTTATTGACAAGGTAACAGTCTTTCTGTATAGGTTAGAAGCTTTGAATGTTGTATATTGGATTTATTCAGGCTTCTGATACTGTGTGAATAATGTTTTCATAAGGAAAAAAGAGATACATACGTTAGACGAAACAACTGTGAGGTTTGTTTCTAAGAGCACAACTGTTAGAAGGCTGTGCTGAGTAATTACTAAAAGTTTGATATCAAAATAGAAGTAAATAAGGACTAGAATTTAGTTAGGCAGTTTCCTGATCTCTGCCTAGGCAGTACTTTCATTGATGTGGTGAGTAATAGCAAGAAGAACAGTTATTAGTGTTTTGAGATGTCTCCAACATGAAAAGGACTGCAGGTGTGCTGGAGGATGGGATTAGAATTCAGAGTGGTATTGATAATGTGGAGATGTGGTGTGTGTGAGGAGCTGAAAGCTGTTCAAGGGGAGCAAGTTTGACGTGCAGTCTAGAATCATCTACTTTACAAAGAAATTAATGGGGAAAGAGTGGCTAGGTAAGCAGTTCTTCAGAAAGAGTCCAGTAGGTACCTTGGATCACAAACTGGATATTAATTATATCTTGCTGTTGTGAAGAAGGCAAATGCCTGCATAAACATGCATAAACAGTGATAGAACCTGTAAGATGCATCTTTCCGCACCACTGAGCATTTAAGGTCTAAGCTGGACAACTGCATCCATTTCTGGGTGATGCGGTTCAAGATCATAAAAGACTATTAAACAGAGAGTAGCACTGAGAGAGATCAGCAATTTAGTGACCTATGAGTGAGTAGAGGTTGAATGAATTGGAATTATTGAGGCTAAGTAAGAAAAGAGAAGTGATAATATGATGTGTTCTTCATGTGCACAGCAGAGAGGAGAAGAAATTATGATTTTAAATTGTTGCAATGCAGTTTGGCTTACAAAACAGGAAGCTTTTTTTTAAGTAAGCATAACATAAGAAATAGCCTATTGAGTGATACCAGTGGCTCAACTAGCTCAGTATTCTGTCTGCAGCAGTGGCAGAGGAGATGCTCTTTAGGGAGAGCTTGCAAGTTTGACACTTTTCTTGCCTTTCCCTCCCCTTGCACTTTCCCGGTGTCCATAACTGTTGCATTAATAATGTTAGGTGGTATATCTATGGATGTGTTTCACCAAGGGTCATAAATATTGTATTGTGGTATTTGGTGAACAGCAGTACTGCTCTTACCTACTGCCTTCGCAATTTTGTAAACCTCAAGCTTCTCCTCTTGAAAATAAAGATCTCCCATCTTTCACTGTGTCTTAGAAAAGGACACTGCTCCATCCCCTGGATCATTTTGTTTTCCTTTCTCTGTGTTTTCTCACAATTCTGCTACATTCTTCCTGAGCCTTGGAGACAAGACTGTACAGGGTAATGAAGATGTGGGCACAGCAGTATTCTCTGTATCAGCAAAATGACATCCTTTCTCTTGTTCTCAGTATCCTTTCTGACATGCCCAGCATTTTGTCAGGTTTTTTTGGCTGTTGCTATACATGAACTTTCAATTTCATAGAGCTGTCAGTGATGAATCCAGGATTCAAGTAAAGTATAACTCATGATTCTAAAGTGAACATTGTGAGGCATAGTTTGTATTATTTTTTCCTAGATGCATTACTTCACATCTATGCACCCAATGTTCATTTTTCACCTTTGCCCCCCCAGTTCTGTGAGAACAGGTCCTTCTGTTCTTCTGCGCTACAGACATGGCATTTGACTATCCACTACAATGTAATATCCTTGGTAAGCTGTATGATGTCATGGATCACACCATTGTCCAGGTCATTGAGGAAGATGTGATGTAAAAATGATGCCAGCATGGATCATCAGGGGACCTCCCGACTCTTTCTTATGCTGACTCCTTCTTATGCATTTTCCTCCTTATTTAGGCATGTCTTTCATGCTGAATACTGATGTTTTCCCCATAAGCAGCTTTTAACTTTTGCATTAAGACATCCAAGTGGATTTTGGTAGTAGGGGAGGGAGAGGGGGAGAAGAGAGAACTACTTTATTGTCTTTCTTCATTATGGCAACCTTTTTTTTGTGGCATTATAGTATTTTCACCAGTCTCCTGCCTGTTTATAAGGTCTTTTGAGCTAGTTCCTTGCCACTTTTTAAAACTATTTTTCTTATTTTTACCTATATTTTTTCTGGTAAAGATGAATATTATATCAGATTTAATTGGGCAGGTTTCTTCCAGTCCAGTGATAAACCTACTTATGAAGCTGGGAAAGGGAGAAATCTTCCACTAAAGAAGTAATATTATTTTAAATACAATGTAATAGTAGCTAAAAGTAATAAAGTAGTTCCCATCCTGTTTGTAGATTCTGAGGGATCTGTGAAGAACTGCTTTGAAAGAGTCTACGAAAAGTTACTGAGAAAAAAAAACAACTAACTTGTCTAGGATGTAAGACACAGCACTTCTCTTGGTATTTAGGACTTTCAGCTGGAAAATGTTAAGTTCCATGAACTGAAAAAATTTGAAACCCATTGAGTTAAATAAAATGTTTGGGTTCTTAAGTGCTGGTAATTCTTGAGAGTTTCTAGTCAAGTTATGCAGAAAATGGTTTCCTTGCAGCCTCTCAAGATGCACAGTAAGAATACAGAGAAGTAGGTTAGCATAGGGAGGTGGGAATCATGAGTTCCATTCCAGTTTCTCTTTTAATATTTATTATTTAAATGACTATTTACATCTCATAGAGAAGAAAAATGATAATTGTTTTCAGCGTTGGAGAGATTGCCTTTAGAACATGAGATTCTGAGAGCCTGTGTGGTTACTGAGGAGTATTGTATTGCCTTGCCATGAGTAAGAAACTTAATGGGGGAACATAACAGTTCTTTATTGTAACAGCTTAAAAGAGTAATGGAGCTCCATAACTGAAGGTTGAATCCAGATATATTCAGAACCAACATGAGGATGACTAAGAGAAAGATTGTAACATACTGAGTAGAGCATTTTGATACCCTCAAAACAAGACAATACATTTTGGAACATAAACATTAGAAAAAAAACCAAATAGTTTTTTGCAACTGCATGCATAATGGAAGAAAATTCTGTGGCCTGTTCCCTTGAAGAGGTCATACTGAACTGATGAGATGTTCCTATTTGTCTTAAAATATGTGATACCATGAATAAAAATCACAAAATGTCCTATACAAATTTGCACATGAGATACTCAGATTAGCAATGAAATGTAAATTTGGTGAGAATTTGTCCAAGACTTTCTCAGAGTGTTATTCAAAGTAAACTGAAAATCCAGTTGCTCTTTGCTTAAGTCCCCTCTGACATAGTGTTTAAGAAACACTGCATCAATATTAAAATATAAAATTACTGTAGTTCATGGTGTGTTGCATTGTCTTTCATATCTGGGTATGCCGTTGCCACCACTTGGGCACTTTCTTACTCAGTATTATGGAAAGAGAGAGCTCTCTTATTGAATGTGGAATGCTGCATACCTCCTTTGCTGAGTATTTTTGTTTTCTTATTGTAATAATTTAAGCCCATTAGGCATTTACATTTTTCTCAGGGAAGGTACTGATTCATAGAATTAAGTAATTAATATTATTTTGACATGTAAAGTAGAGTTGTTTAAATTCACTGTAGAGGCACTTTCTCTAGTGTGTTTGCTGTGTTAAGAACACGAATGTTGTCTTTGTGGTGGCACAATTACAAACATAGGGAGCTAAAGGTATTGTGTAAGTCACTTTTAAATTTTTTTCTTTAAATGAAGGCAGGAGTGTTACTATTTTTGCATTTTCACCTAAGGAGCAAACTTGCATGAAAAATGAAACTAGGCAGCATGGCCATTCTTTTACAGAGAGGCAACAATAAGCTGTATGTTGTTTGCTTGTGTGCTTGTACAATCAACAATAGATACTCATACAGCCCTCCACTTGTTACTTTCATAACCAGGTCCTTTAGACAGATATCTACTGTGTCATGGAGAGAGGAGGGTTTTGAAAACAATTTCCAAAGGATATTTTCATTTTTATACCCAATCAGATCTAATGGTATGCTGCTAATGAAAGAGGAGGTTCAGATAGAACTGTGCCTGGAACACACCAGCTTGTGATGATTTTAGCAAGAATATGACTTGCCAGTTGATGGGGTCAGTTATCTGATCTTGCAGGAGACTGTCCTATTCGTATTGCTTTGTCCTATTACTTTACACCCTCTTTTTTTTACCTATTTTGCCTATTCAGCTATGCGAGTGGCAGATCAGACAAGGAAGACCTGGGCAGCAGGACTGGAACGAGGAGGAGGAAGAGTTTCTCCTCAGCTGGTTCAGCTGAGGTATAGTGAAAAACTGCCCCTAGAATTCACTGAGGATTTCGTTGGAACCATAGGAGTCTGAAAACAGATCTATTTCAGGAAAATGAGAGTCTTGTAGAGGACTAGAGTTTTTTTATAGCTTACTGATCATTGATCCCTTGATGTCACCTTCTGCGCCATACAGAAGTAAGTACACTAGAGAATGGCCAGATTTCTGGGAAATGTTCCTCCCTTTTATCATAAATTGTCTGAAGAGAAGTTGCTGTCTGTAAACAAATAATCTTATCACTAACTTCCAGTCATTCCTATCAAACTGTCATCTGTTTTTACAAGATCAAACTGTGACTGAAAACTCAGTAGTCTAAAATAGTAAGACTAAATATGCCTAATATACCCAAACTAAATAATCTAGGTATAAAATTTAACTGAATTAAACTGTAGACATCCAGAAGAAAAGCTTTTGTTTAAACTGTTTCAGCTGTGCTGATGATGCTTGGTATTCTTGTGTGCACACTTGGTAAACAAAAATATGGAAAACTCTTAAGAGTAGATGAAAAATTTTTGTCCCTTTTCCCTGATGGGGAACTCATATTCCTTGGGGAATGTCAGCATGGAAAAATGCATCAGCATTGTAACGGGCAGCACGACCCCCGGAAGGCAAAGCAGCGTTTTTACCTCTCGGGACTAACAAACATGTGGCAGCTTTAGTACTGCTGTTTGGTAGTCAGGTGATAGACTGGCCATATGTCCTCATACCTCATTCTGGCATGAGATTTTTTTTTTTCTTCCCTCTTTGGAATTTGATATAAAAGCATAGCTTTATTCTGTTGTCATTTCTTCCAGCTCTTATGTCACAGGCATGACATTTTAAAAGATGTTTGAAGAGGTTCTGTACCTGAGTTTTTCTTTACTTGAAGGCTTTATTGGAAAGACTTCTTTCTTTGTTTGGTCATCTTTACCGGGGACATATAAGAAATGGTTGTAGAACATAGATGACTTGCATCAAAAGAAGCTTAAGATTATAGTTAGGCTCTAAATAGGAATATGAACGGTTAAGAGTTCTTTGGGCACCTATGCAGCTCAAATCCTTTCCCAAGCACAGCCTGGTCATTTTGACAGTGCCATGTTGCCAAATTGCATGGGGAAAAAAGAGAGAAAGAAGAGGTGGGTTTTTTTTTCCAGACAATTAAAACTAGCATTGAAGTGATCAAGAGTCCTCATCTCTGTCTCTAGGGTTTGGATCAGTGATGTAAGGATTTTTTGACATGAAAAAAATAATTGTTCAATAGTTAGTGTTTTGCAGTGAGGGGAAATAAAAGGCATTACTGGTGTTGAAGAATCACAAAATTAAAAGATCCCTTTTAAAAGTAACTGCAGGCTTGGAGAAATTGTGTTTTCTGTCTTTTATTACTTTATCACTGGCATTTTAGTATGCTGAGGAGAAAATTTGTAGTTCATTTTAAGCAAATTAGAAAATGTGAGTGTTACGTCAGTATTATGAAAACATTAGCACTGAAGGCTGAAGGAAGCATTAAGTAAGGATTTCCCCTCGCTCTTACATGGGTTTCTATATCCTTTACAGATCAGATCCTTATAGTTCAGCTATTTAGGTTTAACCTAATTTGTTATTTTTAAAGGGATTTTCAACCACGATTCTTAAGGAATTATTGAATTCTTTAAAATAAAAACAAAACACACAACTACCTCTAATCTAATAAATGTTTTGATTAAAATGGACATTTCTGAACCTTCTGCAGACAATACCCGCTCAGATGTGACAGCATTTGTGACATCACCTGTACAGAGTTTCACAAGGATTTTGAAGTCAGTGTTGTAAGTCAGTTTCCATTTTGTTTTTATTAATTAGAGAATTGTGGTGTTTACTTTCTAGGGGAAAAAGAGTTCACGAAAAGCATATCGAATTAGTTTACCTAATTAAATGGAAATGCAAATAAATTTTTTTGAAAATTACAGATGTTTATGGGTCCTTGTTATTTTGGTGTCACAAATGTTAAATATTTGGTGCCAGTTAATTATTGTATGTATAATCAGAATTTCAGAAAGGCCAAACATAGGAGAATATAATCAGTGTTTTCTCTTGTATGAAATTTCAATTCTGGATTGAATAAACTAATTGTAGTGTTTGCTGAGATCTATTTAAGGTCTTCCTATAAGTTAGTAGACAGTTTTGGGGGCTATGTCATTAAACATTTTTCAGTAGTTCAGATTAGGAAAAATGGTATACTAATAACAGAGAAACCACAAGATGTGTGTCTGTTAGTGGAAAATAGTAGCAAACTTCATCCTTAGCTTGGTTAGATAAATTTTTATGTCTTATGCAGGTCAGTTGTCTTTCGGTTCTGTGTTCTGGCTGGAATTTGGGGGTCGTATTTTATAGCTGTGTTTTAAAAGTGACTGAAAATGATGCAAAATTTTTTTGCCAATAAAACTTCAGGGTTGAGAATTTTGCATTTTTGCTTATCAGTCAAGCTTTCTTTTAATTAGGAGGACTGGAAAAACTTGAAACAAAAGACTTTTGAACACCTCATTTGTCTGAATATTTATTACAATTGTAATATAAGAAAATACTGCAAATTAAAATACTGTAAGATAGGTATATTGAAATTGAACTGTTTTATGAATTTTATGTGAGTTTTGAGCTGTTTTAATAATTTTAAGGCAGTGAAAGCTTTTAGAAATATGTAGAATTCTGAGATTAAAAATGAGTTGGTTTTTTTGTTTGTTTGTTTTTTTACTTCTATTGCTTTATAGTCTGTTGTTCTTATCTTCTTGTCACTGCCCTTGGTATGGGACATATTGTGTGACTATCTCAAAGCATCAATTTGTATTGAGATCTCTAAGTTGGTAAGATTTTATAATATTATTAAATTGTAATAACTATTTCAAAAATACATGTGAAAGTATTGTATTTCTAGCTTTTCAAATTGTGAATTTTAAGTGATTTTTCAATTATTTGCCACAAAGATTTGTACACATTCTTTATAGTTTACATATTTTTTTATCTATGATTTCTGCGTACATGAGTAAAGTAAATGACAGAATATATTCTGACATATATCTCAGGATTTATTTTGGTTGTGTAGAATATGGATTTGTATTAGGAAAAGTCTTGGTTTAATATTTTGTCAGAACTACCGTGGCATCATTGCTTAGAGATGCAGTTGGTCTTAGAAACTTAAATCACTTGAACTTGATTTTCTACCTTGACTGGAAAATGGGAATTGCACTCACAAGGCAGAGTAGCAGTCTGATTAGTCAGTAGTTAGTCTTGCCTAAGTTAATATTGATCCCCCTCTCCCTCCCATCTTTCTTGCCCCTTGTACTGATAGTAGCTGTACAGTGACCTAAAATCGTTTTGATCTGGTCACAACCTATCTTCTTGGAGTGTGCCTTCTGTAGACCTGTCCCAGCTATATGGGTGCCAGTGCTGATGCACTGGAGTGGGACGTGGAATACACTGCATGCTTCCTTCACAAGTGTTCCTCGCCTTCCCAAGTGGACTGTGCTGGTAGTAGATGTCTTTAAAGTGAACCAAAGTGTCCAAGGACTGGGCCTTTCATTCACCGTCAGTTCTTCCTGGCTAGTGCCAGATTTGTGCTAGGACAAAAAATGCATAGCAATTAAAGGCAGAATATGCCTATGTTGAATGTTTACACCAATTTCCTGAATGTGAGATTTTAATTTTTCAAGAAGAATGCTCATGCAAGTTTGGAGATGTCTCACAACATTCAAAGAGAGGCTGACTTTTTCTAAAGGTGCAGCTAGGGTCCAGTGATGAAATGATGGGAGAGTGGCTGGCATTGCCATGGTGCAAACCATGGCGATGTTACAGAATTCATCCAGGACTGTGTAGGCAGAATGTTTGAAAATCTTTTCCTGAATTTTTCTGAGGGTGCGTTCCTGTGAAATGACTGATACTCTGCTATTGGCCATTTGTGTTGTTAAACCCTTTTGTTGTAGTCCTTCCTTTGAAAATGAATCCTAATCCAGTCTTTCTCTCCTCACTCTGTTTCTCTCTAACTCTGCTTACTACTCTGTTGAGTGTGTTGTTTTGTCTTGAAAGCTCTTCTGTTCTCTTGTCATTTTTTAAAAATTTAGTTATCAAAACTGTAATTTATTTGTTTATCTTGGAGTAATAATATTTATAGTATTCCTAGAATTCTGTAATTTTATAAATGAGAACATTTTTCTTTTCTCGCAGTACTGCATACTTAAACAGGGGTTATATTAATTGTTTTTAGTGGTTAACTGAAAACTACACAGTGTATTTCAGGTTATTCCTGTAACTGTTTATTAATTCAAGTAATTCTTCACTGTATTTAATCTGATGTTTCTCAGCTCACTGGTGTAGCTTTGCCACTCTGAAATTCTTCCCATTTTTAATAAACTTGAATAGTTTTACTGTCTTGCAGTATATGTAGTGCTGATTCTAGATCAGTGTTGTATATCTTAATTAGAAGTGTTCCTAACAGAGAACTGTAGTGCTTCACGGGCTGAAATTTGAAAATTTGGCTATTCTGTTTTGGTCTCTTCCTGTTCGACTCTACCACATGGCTTTTTTCATTCACACAATTAGTTTCTTTAAACTTATTAAAAGCTTTTTAAAAAGATGAAATAAATTGTGTCAGTCTCTATCCATTTTATTTTCTTGACGTTCTTAAAGATAGCCCATATGATGGGCATGATTTTTTTACTCAAAAGCAGTGCTGCCTTGTTTATCTTATGTCAGTTTGAGTTATTTAAATGTGTGATTAAAAACAGTTTTCTTCAAATGCCATCCAGCTGACTGACTTGAAAATTTTACGTTCTTTCTAACCTTTTTTTTTTTTCCCAATATTGAGGGGTTGGGTGTAATTCTCCATTTAGAATCCTTCAGTTGAACTGTTATAAGTGAAGGATAGCTGTTTTCTGCCAGTAGTTTTTACCTTACTTTACAATTTCTGAGTAAGTGTGGATGTATTCTGACTAGTTCAGTTCTGTAGTACTTAGCACTCCGCTCCAATACCTCTTTTTTGATCTAGAGTGACTAAAAGTATTTGTCTCTTACCTGAAGCAGATTCTATTGTTGTCTTCTGAACTAAAAACTAAGGGAAAGAAACCATTCTGATTCTTTGCAAGTATATTATGCTCAGCTGCAGACTTCATTTTGTGTCTGGTTAATTTTTCACCAAATTTTCATCTTTTATTCTGTTTGAGTTTTATATTTTCCCTGCTTGGAAATTTACTACATCTTATTTTCTGAAAGCAGTACTTAAGATCTAATAATTTCCCATTTACCTACAGTGTTTCTTTTATGTAGCGAAACCTAAATTCTCCCATCTCTACTCAACTGATTCCTCATCTTCTGTGATTCCATGATGATTTAATTGTCTGAAGAGGGTGAAAAGCTGAAAGCATGTGGCAAAGAGCAAGCAGATCCTGGGTGGTATATTTTCCGAATTTTGCAGGTCCTTATGAACAAAGCATTTGGTTTGCTAACAAAAATATTGCAAAATATGATCCAGGATGAAAATGGGGGTGAAGGTGGGGGAGTCGAAATAAAGTCTTTGTCTCCTGTGCCCCTTGTTGAAGTTCGGTTTCACCTTTAATTTATGGAGTAGTTTCTTTCCCAAGTGTGGTGGAACTGAAGTATTTTGTGGTTACTTAAATGATTCTTGAATTAATTCCTCTATACTGCACTGGATGGAAAGAAGAACACTTCCCGCTCATGTGTTTTAGTGCCAACAGTATCAAGGAGTATTAGTGTCAATAAATAATTTCTCTGAACTTTATGATGTGTGATATTTAGCCAGTTTGAGAGAAATAAAAAAATCCTTGAAGTGGACACTATTTAAATTAGGGGGCATGGGATTTTCTGCAATTAACTGGATTGCTATGTTAGGCCAATATATTAAGCTCAGGCAGTTTTGCTGCTAATTACACACAACTTCTCTGGAGTATCAGATATTCAGATCCATTTTATGAATATGGTAGGGAGAATAACAACTGTAAAACAAAGCACTGTGCATGTAAGTGACTGTTAGCGTGTATTTCAGAAGGGATAAATGCTCACCATATGGTACAATTACTGTGTCCAAGTTTTCAAATTAGCTTCTCTCATCCTCCTTATTACTGTCTTTAAAAAGAGAGGAAAAAAACCCAACATGATTTATCTACTCTGCAGCAGAACTCTTGACGCAAAACAGCAGCCCAGTTCTGTCCAGTTTTTTTTTCCTAGCATAATAGAGGCTGTCGGACTTTTTTATACTAATTACTGTGTGAGCCTCAGATGAACCCCCTTCAATTCACAGGGCTTTGTTAAGGGAGGAGCTGTCAATGTGTCTGCCCGTTTGCAGCTGTGCTGTGGCTTTAGCTTGCTTAACATTATGCTGCTTTTTAGACTTGACAGAAGGGATTTTTTTTTTTTTTTTTTTTTATTAAGGCAAAGCAGCCTTGTAGCGAAATGGTTTAAGCAGCTGCATTGTGGGGAAGCACAAAGAAGTTATTATTGTGTCTGTTTAGGGGGGTCGGATGGAGGGGGGAGATATTCGGCTGCTGTTGATGCCGATTGTTGACTTGCCATCTGCCAGATAGGGAGAAGAAAAAAATGACAGCTCCAGCAGGGTGTTCAAGAGGTTGTTTGGAGAGACGCATAAACATGTGCAGATGTCGAACTGAATAATGGCAAGAACTTGAGACGGTTTATGATGCTGCTGTTGTGTGTGCATATACAGAATGAATGTATGTGGAGATTTGGTTAGGAGGAGGGTACGTATTAATTATCATTGTCCCCCACCGCCTTCTTTACTTCTGTTAATTAGTTCAGGAGTTTAATATCTTCCCTCCCTCCGTTGTTTATTCCTAAAAAGAGCCTTTTCTTGCAGGGAAGAAAACTTTTGATTTCTCCATGTGGTGGGTTTTAAAAAAACAAAACAACTACTTAACAAATTTGGTACTTGTGGAAGTAGAAAGAGTAATGCAGTTATTTCAGTCTCAGACGTTTGGGGGACAGGTGCTTTACAAGTTCTTACATAGCTTTGTCTGTCTGCCTCAAGACTAGTAGGTTGCATACCCCTACTTCTGCATCCTGAGCTTTTCTTATGCAGAAAGTGCCAATTGGTGATTGTCTAGTATTATAGAGTAGGCAAGTAAATGCTAGGGGTTAGAATGAGATTAGCAACTAATTTTCTCTTTCGCTTGATCTTATTTTCAGTTCTTTCTCTGAAGGCAGGAGACTGGTCAGGCATAACTTATATTTTCCTGTTTGACAGTTGCACATAAAATAAATTTGGATCACACTAAAATCCTTTCTTATTTCTTGTTCAGTGATTTCTGATCATGATGAATTTCTAGGATAACGTGAAAGAAGTGTGAGAAAGGATAAAATAGGGGAAATTAAGTTAGCCCCAAAAGGGCTAAACAAAAGCATTGTTGTCCAGGTGATCTATTACTTTAAAGATAAAAATGAAAACTTTTAAAATAATGAATTTTCTTCTCTAATGTTATGTGACATTCAACCTTCAGATATCTGTATTGAACTGAAAAATGGAAAATGAAATAGTGGTTGAGGCCAGCATGGCTGTGAATTGCAGACATGTCTTCCAGTTACCAGGGTTTCTTGGTCAGTCACACCATGACTTAAATACTGTTGGAATGAACCTAACCGCTGCTTCCCGCCAATCCCTCACCAAAGTGAAGGAACCTATTTTTATTGTGCCTTCCATCCTAGGTCTTATAAGCATCTCTAGGTCATTGGTAACAATAACTACTGATGGGAGCATGTGATGTGCCGTTCTATCATGGCAGAGTGGAAGATGTCCATTTTGGATTATGTCAGTTTTAACTGAAAATTCAGATGTGTCGGCCTCCTGCTCAAGTACCCATTTCTGCATCTGAGTCTAGACAGAGGTCACCAGCGCTGCAGATGGAGATTTGCTTTTTGCCTGTTAGTTGTGTTGTTGGTCCTTCTTCACAGAATTGTGGTGTTTCATGTGTTCGTCACCACCGGTGTGAAGCTCGGTTACTCTGGGTAGTGCTGCATTGCTGCATATCATGAAGCATTTCATGCAACCAAAAAGATCTCCTGGTGTGTACAGCAGTAGTGGGACTGTGTCAGCTCAAGCAGTTTGAGGAATCTGTATATCTTGGACTGATTCTTTGCAAGTGATGCAGCCTAAGCGACAAAGCAAAAAGGTTGACTTCAGCGATGTGATTGATGAAGACACGTCAGTGAATGGTGTTGGTGCTGGCTTTTTGGCACCTGGCAAGGTTTGAGGTTAAGAGCACACCTAGTGACAAGGAGAAAGTTCAGAGGAGCTATTTTAAAATTATTGCAATGTGCCAGTTCTAAAAGCGAGACAGTTTGCTTTGTGAAAACATGCTAGCAAGTGTACAAGTTTAAAGGGGGGAAAAGTCACATAATTTTGACAACGCATTAATCTGTTAAAGAAACTCAGCTGAATGGTAATGCTATTGTCAAATTTTTCATACTCCTTTTCAAACAATAAAAATTTTGAAATTTCTAGGGTAAATTGGCGTTAACTATTTTACAATATTTTGTAAGTATGAAGAAGATGTTTAGTTCAACTTGGCTATGTGTAAAAAGCATTTATATTTTAATCGTCTGATTTAATACATTTGTACCAAGTACATGAATATAAATTGTTGCTGCAGTAGCTGACTGTCTTATTCACTGTAATTTATAGATTAATATTTGTATACTTGTCCTGCTCTTTAAAATATTTTCAAAATCTGAAAAAGATCCTTTTTTCTGTTATACAAAGTACCACTTGATACTGATAGTCCTGTATAAAAAAATTACAAATATTTAGAAGTACTGAGAACAGTAAGGTTTTAGCTATGAAAAAAATACGTGAAACAACATTTCAAATATTTTTTTTGCATTTACCACTAGTACAGCTCAGCACTATTAAAAAAATAAAAAGCTGCTCTGAGAAGCAGCTAAATAGTGTAGCATTTTTGGGCTTTTATGCTATAAAGTCATGTGCAAGAGAGAAATTTAGAAAATGTGAGCACTGTCTCTAAATGTTTCCAGAATACAGACCTTGGTTTTCCATTCCTGAATAGCAGGCATATTTAGAAAATATTGATCTCCTTTGTTGCTCAGGGATGCTGATGCAATACAGGACTCTGTTATTCCAGACAGCATGTGGTAATATCAACTGCTATTTAATTTATTTATTGTTCTAATTCTTATCCTTCAAGAATGAAAGGGAAGTGAGAGTGATGTTGAAACTGGCAAGTTTTTCTTCCTGTTGGCTCAAAATGGGCATGGTAAAGGTCAATTCTCAATTTGTCAGGATGTCAGCTAGCTCAGTATTTCTGGTATGATTTTTTAAAAGGACAAAATTTCGTGCATATGAAAACGAACATTTATTTTCCATGAGATGCCAAAAAACATCAGTAATTTTGAATGGATATTGTAGATGACCAGTTTGAAAACTGCATTCACATTTGAATATTGATATGTCTCTGTTACTGAATGGTTTTGTCTAGATTTTTTTTGCATATTTTAGAGAAAAGATTATTAATGCAACAGAGAAGGGTTGAATAAACAGCAGGAGCTGAAGTACTGCTGCATTTATACAAGATAGGGCAATGACTCACTCCAGCAGTCGAAATGAAAAAGGCATGGTGGCTGGTCATTTGAACCCTAGAACTCTGTAGAAATGTTTATAGGTTACATCCACAACCTGGGTGGAAGGAAACCCCACAAGTAGAGCAGGGAAAATTTTTCCATTGAGGAAACTGGTTCTCCCCGTCGCTTTAGCGGCAGCGGTGCACCTGAGACCATGGAGAGCTGCTCCATATCTTCGCCCTGACTGCACCTCTCTGCTTGGAAGGAATCTTCTTTACCAGCAGGAGCCCTTCTCTTTGGTCACTGCTTAGTGCTGCCTCAGGAACAAAGAATCTACCATTAGCTAACTCTTTGATGCATCTTGTCTGGCATGGAGGACAGAGGGTTGTCCCTGCTTTCCTCTCCCCTTGCTCAGCTGAGCCACTTCTAGAGCTCATACCCGAGGCTACTCGCTGCCTTCTACAGAATATTAACAGCTGTGTGGTTTTCAGTGGTTTCTGCCCACATACATGTAAATAGCTGAACATAAATTGACCAGTCTTACTGATATCTGCGCTGGATCATTGCCATGTTGTGCACAGTGAAAGGCACTCAAACTTTCTCACTTAAACTTTCCAATTGGCAAGAAACTTTAGGGAAACCTAGGTGTTAGTATAAGCCAATGCCCACACATAGCATGAAATGTTTCCTATTTCTCACTTGGGAATGGAAAAATTAATTTGAGTAATGTAAGTACAGATGTGCTCAAAGTGTCATTCAGCATTACTGGGAACTGTGGGAAAACAGTTAGTATAAATAAATTATCACTGTCTCACAGTGAAAGAGAGAATCAGAAAGTGTTAGTTCCAAATTCTGCTTTTCTTTGAACTACCAGCAAATACCTGGGAGAGGGTATGTGATAAAAATTCCTTTTAAAACAATTAAGGCATGTTAGAAAAAATCAGTTTAATTTAATTTTTTGGCATGTAATAAGATTTTGTAAAATATTTGGTGTGATGTATGATTACACATTTACATTAGATTGAAGGACATGTATCAAATTATGAGGTCAGGTATACTTTTTAATTTTTTTAAACATTTATTTTTTACAGTAGCTTTTACAGTAGCAAATTTCTTATAATGAAATTAGAAGTAAGTACATATTTTAAGAGAAGTGCTTTACATTTACTTAGTGTCTACTGACTTAATCAAATAGTCTGCTGATGCTTCCAATCGTGTGTTAGGTAACACTGCCCTCAGAGGGCCAAGGTAAGGAAATTCAATCTCAAAACCACTGGCATTACTACTACAAATTTTATTTGACCTGACATTAATTACAGTTGTTTCTTTTAAAGAAAAATTGCATTTGGGTGTTTTATTGACTTTTAAATAATTTTTCCTAATGGTCTTAGATAAATTCAGGTTTTTTTCCCCTCTGTTTATTAAATGTTATTGTAGGGAGTTTCATTTAACAAAAAAGAAGGGAAAGCAATATTTGTGTATTATTTCTATTAAAGCCATTTGAATAAATTAGTGAAATAGACAAGCGGCAGAATTTTGATGTGTTCTTGGAGGTGGGTTTTTTTGGTGGTTTCCCCCCCGCCCCCATCCCCCTTAAATCTCACTTATGTCTGTGTGGCAGCTGTTGCTTCTTTTAAAGAAGCAAGTTTTTGAACTCAGGTTTCTGTTGCGTATCAGCACTGTATATTAAAGACATTTCTTTCACACCTCTGAAACCATTTACATACTGAAAAATGTAGATGTTTTGCAAAAGTGATTATTTTAAAAAATACATTTTTCATAATAAGACTAATTTTAAATTATTATGGATTAATTTTTTTAATAATTGCTAAATTTCTATATGCTTAAGGATTACAAGTGGTGAGACTAACAATAGTGACTCTTGAATCTGAGGTGAAAAATAAGTGTGAAAAAAGAGTTTGAGTTGTGAGGTGAAGTAAAAAAAAATACAAACTTTGAGTGGCACATTTGTCTAACAAGGATTTTTTTGACTACTCATATGATTTCTTAGAAAGCTCTTGCTTCTGAAGCTCCTCAGCAGTATCAAAACTACCAACATTGCATCGCTGGAATAAACATATTTTGTAAAATGTCCTGAAGGCAGGATTCTTGTAACTGTCTGCCAAAGGCAAAAAAGAAAAATCATTAAGGCTGCAGTACAGAGGCGAATAAAGAGGCAACCACGAGGGTCGTGTTCTAAACAAACCTTCATTAAGTATTCTTTGTTACTGTTGTTAGCCAGTGTATTATTAAATACAATGTTAATTAAAGAGATGTATGTTACGAGGGTGCTTTTTGCATGAAGATCAGATTGCATTTTCATGTGCTTCAGGAATATACTACCGTCTTCGTCTTTTTTGGGTGTATTCTCTCGGTAGTTATTAAAAAAGCAGATCCCAAAACCATAAAATTGATTATAAATTTGTACTTTGTGTCTGCATATATATTTATTTTCTGTATGTATCATCGAGGTACATATTCTAGTGCCACTTTTCTCAAGTAGCTTTAAAAACTTTGCCCAGAATTAAAATGATGTAGGAATTACTTGGCTTTCTTTGCTGCAGTGGTTGCAATTAGAAACCTCTTCTTACTGTCTAATAAACAGATCCTAAAAGAACGTGTTTTTCAACTTAGAAGGGTGTAAATTTAGGCAAAATAATAATTTAACTTACATTAACTCAGCAGGAAGCAGGGTACAAGCCTATTAATTCTCTATGGCAGATCCACTGCTTTTTTAAGTACTGCAGTTCCATTTCATTAAATTGTCAGGATATCTTGTGGTTTGGTTAGCCTGCCTGGACCTCTCCTTTCTCATGGAGTTTTCTTTCACTTAAATTAATGAATTTCAGATGTAAATTTCCTCTAGTTTGCTTGTGTGGAGATATTTAACAAACATTCACTCCAAATATCTTTAAAGTGATTGAATATTGCTCATACCAAAAAAAATGCCTTTTTTTTTTTTTTTTTTTTTTTTTATGCAGGGCTACTAAGTTAGAAGACATAGAAGTTCTTCCTTTTTAAGTGCTCTACTTTGCTTTAGCATTTTTTTGTATGGACTATTTCTTTAAAGGCAGTTCAGTAAGCACATGTCTGTTCAGAAGTATAGACTAAAATGTTTTTCTATCTTTAGGCACATTATGTAGAAGGAATGCAGTTATAAGAGAGCATCTAGAGTGCATTTTGAGAGCCATTAAACCACTTGAGCAGCTAAGTGAACTGTTCACTGATACCACCGTTTACTTTAGTCTTCAAAAGTGTTCACCCCTTTGTTAATGAAATTACAAAATAAATGTTGGGCAGATGATAAATATTCAAGAATAGGGCTTGGAGAGGGATTGGAATATTGGTCATTTTAAGACGAAATTAGGGGTTTTAAGTATGTTTGTTTGTAGAGATGTCTTGAAAAAGCAGTCTGACCATGATTAATGTTGGGAAACTGTTTAGGAGAAACATTCCTCAAAGAAATACATCTATGAAAGAAACGTATGGATCCTTATGAAGCCATAGTGTTTTACAATTGCTTTCAAATTACTTTTTCTATGTTTAGCTATAGTTTGCAGAGCAAAGACAGAGGTACAGCTGTGCTTATGGGTAAACTGGTACTTACCTGTCGTATGATTAGCTTTTGTTGAAAGTTGCTAGCTCTCTTCAGAGGGGCTTGGAAGTGCTGATCATACTCTTCTAATGGTTTTTCTCCAGGCAGAACATCAGCCACTTAACTCTATAGATGCTGAGAAATCTGTTTGGTTTTCTGGTTAAGAGACTCTGCATTTGCCTGGTGCTGGATACTCATTCTAAAGTGTTGTCCCAAACGGTGAAGAGGGAGTAAGTGATCGGAGAAGTGTGTGCTGGATCTCTCAGGACACTTATTAGAATGGTCCCCTTTTCCGCAGGTTTAGTCCTGGAGAGTGTATATAAGTAAATAAAGGCTTCTGTTCTTTTCTGAGTGACTAATAAGTGTACTTCCCCTATCAGCCCTAATTCTTAGAGTCAAGTCTGCTTATCTTCCTCTCAAGTTTATTCCTTGCAGAAAAGAGGACTCTCTTTGAAACCTGAGCTGTTGGATGGCTGATTTGCTTTGGGCATGTTGATATTGTTGATGTTGCTGTCCTCAAATTCATCAGTGTGTTTAGCTGCCTGCCTACATAGAAGTTAACCCACCTTCTAGATAAGAGTAAGATCTCAATAGATTGCAAACCCAGCAACAGGCATTTTCTCTCCTGACACTTAACTCGTACAATGAAATGAGATATAATTTATTAGAAAAATACAAAAGATTGTCTTTATCATCTCTTTTACAAAGCAGCTAGGATGTTAGTATTTTTAAAACCTATATTGGATGATCTGATGTGTAAGGTTTTGTTTTGGCTTCAACTTTTGAGTCCATGCATATTTCAGCAAATTTGTTGGAAGGCATATTTTAAATAGTTTTAAAATATGAGTCATACCTTTACTTAGGCCTATGATTATTTCATTTTCAAGTATTCAGCAAACTTATTTTAAGAAGTATCTTTACCTTTCCATGTAATGCTGATGTAGTTTTCATAGTTGTTGGTAATAAAGTTACACTTTTGTTTTCCCACAGTGCTCTTGCATTTCTTCTTCAGCTTACAAACTATCTCATACCTGTTTGTTTTGGTTTGGTTTTTATTGCATGCTCTCCTGTTAGCTGGGATTTCCCATTGTGAAATCAGTTCAGAGTGGCAGTGTCAGTAGGGATGTTCACAGCCCAGCTAGCACCGGAGGTCTGAGATAAAGCTCTACATCAATACAAATGTAACTAGTGCTATATCTGCTCTATTCATTTTGTGATCAAATTAAGTACACTTTGACTTTTTCAATTCTTTCTACTTACATGAAAATGCCTAAAAAACAGAATCAAGCAAGTACCCTGCTATCTAGAAGCAGGACCAAATAGGAAGAGTTTTCCTGCTGAGGGCCAGGTAACATAAGCCAGCCTGAATAGCCCAGTGTTAATTTTTCTTCTCTTTCCTCCTCTCCGTCTCCTATTGCAACACCCCCTCTCTGCTTAAATACGTGTTGAAAATCAGAAATATTAGTGGCTGCAGTTAGATTTTTTTTTTTAGGCCATGGGTATCGTCAAAATCTTTACAAGCTGTGATCAAGTTCATCAAGGCCATACCGGTGATTCCCTCATTGAACTTCAGTGACAATTAGTTGATTGCTGTGATGGAAAGGTGAAGATGTGATTAATGAATGTTTAGATTACCCTTTAATGAAGTAACCTCCATGTTAGACGGATGCAAACTTCCTTCTGACTTTTGAATTGCCTAAAAGCTATGTAGCTACAGCTATCAGGGTGCTGAGGTGGTAAACAGCACTAACTGGCTGGGGCTTAGCACAGGAGCAGTGCAGCCCCTGGAATGGTTCATTCAGAGCATTTTGCAAGTGGTGAGAAGTCCTAGGCATGGTTGGAGTTTCTGCATTGTTAATACACTTTTTTCTTAAAATTTTCACTTGTATAATGTTGAAACAGTGACTTACTCTAAGTCCTCATTATTTACTCTGCAGAGCCTATAGAAATCAAAGATGGGGGAAATTGGGCAAATCTAAACTGGTCTGTACTTAAAGGAGTAACTGCACTCTAAAACTGGAACTGTTGATGGGATTTTGGTGTGGCATTGTGAAGTATATTAGTATTAAAGAGAAGTTTTTGCCCTTAATAGCAAATAAGTAGCATTAATTAAGCTATTGTCTTTGTGTTCTTTATGTTTCTGATCCTAAATACCTCATAGCTTGCAGACTATTCTGCTCAGCCTGGGGTAGGGGGAAGGTGGAGATGGTAGGTTTATTGGTGGAATTATCTCTTGGAAGGTAATTGGCTTCTACTTATGTTTTTTTATTCCTTTTGCTCTCAGTTACATTTGTTAAGCATATTCTGTGTAGGTTTTTCCATTACCCTCAATTTTCTTGTATTTGCTTAGTGTATGTTTTGAGGAAATTAATGACTTTTGCTTTGGCTCAGGAGAGGAAATGTTCTACCTTGTAGCAGTTTAGATTTCACTTGGTTATTAAAAGTCAGGCTTATTTTTTTCTGAAAAAAATTTGAATTCTTCATAGGTGTAAAGATGTAGGAATTTTCAAAGAGTGTAATGTGATTAAATTTAGAATTACAGAATATTACTATACCATGCTTGTAGCTTCTTATTCCAGAGGCATCGTTGTACAGTCCAGGCTTACCATTGCAATTAAATTTTCTCTTCTTTTGGAGGGAGTTAAGGTTTTATCTGTAAATGGAAAACATCTGAAAAGATTTTGGTATAACTAAGGTTAGACACCAATATGTTATGTTTGTTTTTTGATATTCAAGTTTAGTTTTTTTCTACAATACTAATGAACATTTTTTTCTACTTTAGGAGAATATATAAAAAACTGGCGGCCAAGATATTTCCTGCTAAAGACAGATGGCTCTTTCATAGGCTATAAGGAGAAGCCCCAGGATGTGGATCTGCCATATCCACTCAACAACTTTTCTGTGGCAAGTATGTATTTCCAGTACTTATTATTCTCTCAGCATATTGACAGATTATCTGCTACATATTGCTTCATGTACAGTTCAGAATTTACTGGTAACACTGTAAGTTTTTGCTGTGTGCCTTACTAGTGCACCACTAATCTTACCTCCACCTCTAAAGATGTCTTTACAATAGCATTAAAGATTTTATCATGGGTTGGGTTTTAAATGTTTTTGGAAATCTTAAGATCTCATTTTTGTGCATGTGTATCTGAAGTGTCTGTAAATAACAATGACATTTGACAAATGATTGTTGTAAGAAGAAAATTCCTAGAAAGATCGTTGACCTCTTCTCTCTTTTTCATTGGTATCTCTGAATTCACTTGAAAACTCTAATTAGAAAATTATCTAGACTGTCAAATGACGCAAAATCATGCTAAGTTATTTTTCTCTTGGATAATCAGGTAATCAGCTCTCCAGCCTTGTTAATCAGTAATTTCAAGCAATCAGACAATTTGCATATATTAACAAAGCTACAAAGTGTGTATCTGTTGGATAAAGTGAAGATTGCTTGTTTTCCAAGAACGTTTCTAAAAGACAAATCTGTAGGTTTTTTTGATCTGGCAGAATGAGATTTGTAGAAGAGTGTTTGTGAACAGAAATGGAAGTATTTGAGGAGCCAAATTAAGGGGACAAAAAAATCTCCTGGAGTATGAGTTGCAGATATCACACATAGAAACTTTCAGAGGAACACTTGAAAATTTACCGAATTTCTTTAAAAAATGTATTAGGGTACTGCAATACAGTAAGTGTCAGTGTTTAGTTTTATAGAGGCATCTAGGAGCCACAAAGAGTATGTATATTTAGGGAAAAGGTTCCCTTCATCTGCATTGTTGAAGATGGAGCAAATGGTACTGGAACTGAATTTTCCTATTTTCTCGATAAAATTGTTCTTGAGATTGACTCAGCCTTTGTGTATACAAAGTAATTTGTGTATTTTATTTGGTAAGAAAATAATCCCGTGCTCCAATTGCATGTCTCGTCTCACAGCCAGAAGAAGAAAACTTTGCATATTATGATTATGGTATAATTCTTACAGATGATATTGAGTGTGCAAATCTTCTAATAGTATTTAGAGGCTCACTTTGCCTTGTTGCTATTCAGCTTAAAGGCAGTGGTATCTTTAAGTTGTTAATATGAGTAGGAATTGACTAGAACATAAGCTGTTATTCCTTAGTTATTGCTCTGCATATTCTAACTACTCTTTTATGCAGTTAGTAGTCTTCTAGGTACTTTTCCCTAGTGTGCAGCTGAAGGACTATTTGTAGAAATACAGTAGGGTTTTTTTTGTCCCGATTTACCATGTTCTTCGTTGCATATCCTATCTTCCCTTGCTACAGGAACTAAAAGGGTGATCCAAATGGTAGTTCTGCTAAGCGTAGAAATACATAATTAGCAATTAGTTCCAGTGTGTTTATACTGTTGTTGGTTGGGGGTTTTTTGGGACCTAGAGGTCATGTTATGTGATTCTAGTATTAGAATGCTGTCCTTGAACTTTGCCTTGCTGTAAATTGAAAGATTTTATATTGTTTTCCAAAATGACACCATCACCACCTCCACTGCTCCCCTCTCCCCTCCTCCCACTCCTCCCCCTGCAAAAATCCTTTCTGCAACTAGCAAATCCCATAGGTCTGACTCTAAGGCAATGCAAGCTAAAGGAACAAGCATGCAATATTAATTGAAAAAAATACTATTTTGATAAGCAAGATGACTGTTTCTGTTTTCTGGTAGGAAAAGGAATAATTTTATCAGAAATGATTGCTGATCAGTGCAAGAATAGGGAGATGTATCACTCTGAATCTCATGAAATTAAATGAAGTGCCTATGTAGAATTCACAGGATGGAAAGCAAAACAGTATGGTATTGCACTCTAAATTGTAAGGGACTGTAAGTTTTTCATCAGCTATTTTATCTGGCTGAAGATGAGATCATCAGTAGGGCAAACAAACAAACAAACAAAATTGTTATATGAATGAATCACGTCTCATGGGAAGTACCTGGTAAATGTCAAGAACTGGTCTCACGGCCTCTGATCCAAGAGTTCTGAGCTGCTGCCGTAGGTTTGTGACCACAAGCAGTGCAACATATTTTTCCTGTAATAGTGAAGTACGTTTTTCATAAATTACTAGCCAGGCAGATGGAGTGTGAGATCACTGTTAATACCATCTTGATTAGGTTGGCAGGGACTTAAAGATATGTCTTTACAGTCCTATCTTCATGTAATCTTTGTAGCTATCTGTAAAGTGAGAATGTGGTCTCAGTCTACTTTTTGCTCTCCAGATGATAGACATCTTTGGCTCTTGCTTGCAGCTTGTTATTTAAGCAGAAAAGGCCAAGGCTGCAATTTTATTTTCATAGTGCTGTTGAAGTTAAACACTTGAAAGTTTGCACAGCTCTGCTTTGTATGATACTTGTTCTGTAGTTTAAAACTTTTATAACCAGCTCTGTCAATCTAATTACTTCAGTCATATAAATAGTTTCTTTCCAGTGTCCCCTGCCTTCCATTCCTGTGACGTGAGCTTTACTTTTGTAAAAATAAGGCTCTTTCCCAGCCATTGTATCTTTTCTCCCAGTGTGGCTCCCTGAAGTTCCACACCTGAGCATTATACTTTCCCTGGTGCTGTGTCATCTGTGTACTCTGTTGGGAATGACAGTAAGGCTGGAGAGAATGAAGTTATTTTACATACTACTAACAGTGCTTCCAGTAATAAATGTCTTTGCTAATAAAGCCTTTTTCATCAGATGATGTTTTGTCAGAGGGTGTAGTATTCAGAGGCCATTCCTTTTCCTTGGGGTATTCTGTGAGGAAATGTGGGGGGAAGGCATTTGGAAGTGGGTGTGTAAACAGATAGACACTTCACTTAGAGAGGGAGAGACTGAGGCAGCACACATGCTTCAGTGCACTGCCAGCCACCCAAAATGAGTGGAACCACATGGGCCTGTAATGGAGGTGAGGGATCTTTCTTCCTTGGAGCACTGAAGATGAAACAGAATTGACTGAAGGATGCAGCAGACCGAGGCTGGGTGGAGCTGAGCCCCAGGGAAGGATGCAGGACTGCCCTCAGGTGTCCTGAATGGACTTTATTTGTGGCCACTACTTTCCTGACCTCAGGTGCGCATGGAAGGCAGCATTGGGCACTCCACACTGCATCTTGGACCTGCTGCAAGATTGCAGTGGTGAACAAATCAACCAGATCTGGTGACACTGCACAGTGTTTAGGAATCACTCTGGTTCTTCTCCCGTGGAACCAGCTTATTTTGCACCAAACAGAACTGTCCCCTTTTAAATGGGAGTTGAGCGAGCTGTGTATTTGAAGTATGCTGTTAGTCACTTAATGCTCGTGCCCTGACACTGAGACTCACAAAAAGCTGTGCTGTGGTATGTAACCGTACACTTGAAGATAAATGAAGGCGGTGTAATTACACTGGGGGGAAGTTCATTGTGAAAACTTAAAACCGGTTGATACTGGTTTCCAGGGATAAATTCAGAAGTGTGAGCTTACTTGAATTGGCTGGTTCAAAATCAGTTCAGCTCTTTTCAGGTAGAGAGAAGCAGTTGCGAGTAATCAAGCTGCTGTAGCTTAAACAGATACTCCTGATTGACTGAGTCACGGTAACTGCGTGGGTGTGCATTTCTAGCCCACTTCAACTGCAAAATAAAATATGTTAATTTAAATTGCTTCTGCTTAGGCATTTATGCAGTCAGAACCAGTTTTAAAATAATTTGGCTTCACTTTAAAAAAAAAAAACAACAAAAAACCCCACCAAAAATCCCCAGTGTGGCCTCATAACACTGTTTTCAGCTGGTCCACTGTTGCATAAGTGGAAGCAACGCTGCCTTGTGTAAACCACTTTGATCGTCATCGTTATTTGGGAAAGCAGAGTGGGGTAGAGTTCTACTTCAGTTCTACTTAAGGAACATGTGTGACTTTACTGATCAAAAAAAAAAACCCAAAAAACTTCTCACATACGCAATGAGTATGTAGGTAATCACACAGCACATTTGGGATGAAGTATCTCTAAGAATTGGCCCTTTGCCTTCATTTTGATCTTTATATGGGGAATAATTGGGAAGAGCTGTATCCCTTCTCAGTAGCCTTTGAGCTTTAGCCAAAAATGATGTCACCTGGAATTTCTTTCCTATCTTGAAAGATAGTGCTTTCTAAGCACTCTGTGGTACAGCTACCATTTTTCTTTGAAAAGAAAAAGCAAATTTTAGTTATTATGAGAAGGTAAAGTTTTATAAACCTTATTTTATTTTCTCTGCAGAAGTAATTATTGGTTTACCTTGGCTATTGTAAATGGAGAATCTGCTACTTTTTCCTAGTCTTAATGTTTCAGTGGGCCAGAGAAGAGATTTTTTTATTTTGGGGTTTTAAATATCTTCAAAACATGAAAATTAAAAGGTTTCAGGGGAATAATGTTAGGGGTTTAAAGAGTTCTAAGGACACTCTTTAAAGAAATAGATAGGAAAATATATATGTCTGTTTTAAGTGAGATTAAATTATGCATCAAAATGCCTTGGCATTAGACATGACCTTGTGGGCAACTCCAGAAATAACTTTTCAATTAAAGTCAATTTTTTTAAAAAAATTGTTAGAGCAGTGAATGACATGGACCCAGAGATAAGCATTTAACTCTACGTACTTGTAATTACAGTGTGAATTTTATTCCAAAATAATAGTAGTGGAATTGAATAAATAATGTTCATTCAACCCTGAAAATACTTGTGGAGAGAAAAAGGCATCTCTGTGTAATATACAGCACATGCAAATACATCTGTGGAAATTAAAATTCAAATCTAATATGTATAAGAAATATAATAATTTCCAATTATGTCTGCGTAGGACCTGGTATAAGCATGTAAGGTCTAAGTTTATAGCCAGGCCTGAGAATTATCATGCTGGTGTGATATACCCAGTTACTTAAATAAAATTTGGGTGTTTCCATGAAGACAAAGCAATGCCCAGACAAAACCTATGCAGAAATCTCTTATTTTTATTCTCCCCCTTTGCATGACAGGGCAAATAGCAAACTAGTTGTAATGGCGGGAAGAATGGATGGTACTTTGGTACTTTTTGAAGTATTGTAAATAAAAGACTCTGTAGCATGATGAAGTGCATCAAGTTTGATCTTTTGCAGCTTCAAGGAATGTAATTAAGGGGGAGTTGTGTTTATTTTGCAGTCATATATTTTGTTATATTATCTAAGCATATATAAGTACTTGTCAGGAGCCAAACCCCACAGAAGTGGGATTTCTACCCCTGCAGAACAAAAAGTCAGTCGGTGCTCCAAAATACTAAAATTCCAAATATAAAACAAGGAACAGCAGATGGATGCAAACAGATGGGGGGAGTATGAGAAAACAATGAGACAGTATTAGCCTGTAGTACAGGCAGTGGTCTCAGCACATCAACAACTAATCCATTGTCAAGGTTAGATTTTTACTCTCTTCTCTCTTTTTCTCTTCCTCCCTCCTTTCATCCCTCCTTTTTTTTTAAGGCATGGTGAAGGAGAGTTTTAAGGAGAGTTTAAAAGGGAACTAGTTTGGCAAACAGAGAGAAATTAGAAATGCTTTTGAGAACTGGTGCTGAAATTGTGACAGTAGAAGGATGGATGGCATTTTGATACTGAATAAAGAGTGATAACAAGGATGATGGTAGGCTGCAGGAACAGACCATGCTGAAAAACTACCTATAGCTGATGTTGATAGGGCTGGGTAAGAAATGAGGAATACCAAGGAAAGAATGATATGATGGACAAAAATGAACTGTTCAGCAGTTTTGGGGATGACATTTTTAGGGTAAACCTTCATTTATTGGGACCAAGGAAGGGATAATAAATTGTTCACATAAATCTCTATGTGACCAAACTTATTTTTAAGGTGATACTCCCCTTAGATAAGATGTAGTGAGAACGAACAAAGCCTTAAGGAAAGCCTCAGAAAAACAGGTTTCTCATATGGAATGGGTAAACAAGAGGGAGAGTGAAGAGACATCAAGCTAAGGTGGGGTGTGTGTATGCAAGTACACAGGTGTGTTTGTACATATATGCAAAAAACTTAATTTTTCATATGGATATAAGCAAAAGCATGTGTCAGTGTTTTGAAAATGGTGTGTTCTGCTAGTTGTCTGCTATTTGTGTGACAAAAAAGGTCATCAGAGAAGTGTGTCTGTGGAGTGCAGAGTAGCAATAATAGAAAAAGGTATTTTTAAGCGGTGTGTTCATTAAATTTTGATATGAAAAGAAAAAAAATAGGAACAGCAATTGAACAGGCAAAGGTTGGGACAGAATTGTTTGTCTTGTGAAGGAAAGACCAAGGTAAGAATAAGAAATCAAGGTTAAATTGTAATGCAAATAGATAGATACAGATCTGTATATAGACAGCATTCTATGTATTTAAAAGTGCATATATTCTAAACAATACAAGCAGTGCCTTGATACTCTTTTTAATATAATTTGTTATTTACAAGAAGTTATCCTTTGTGCTAAAACTCAGTCTGTATTAAAAATAATTTCTCAGATATGCAACCTTCTGTTCATTTTTTAGTGCAATTTTTTATGGATGCTAGTATGTTTAGTATTCTTGTCTAGCTGTATCAACACACTGCTGAAGTTGAAACCTTTCATATATGAAATAATAAAATGATTTTAGTACTCTTTCTATTTCTTTTTTTGTGCTGAATGACTGCATTTAGGAAAATGATACTGGTGATTATATGGTTAAAGTTATAGAATTCAAACTTTAAACTTTTTAATAAAATCTGAACAGATGATCTGTGCTTTTTTTTTTTTTTTTGGAACTGGCAGGTTTCAGGCCCTCTAATTGGCTTCCCAGCTTTGCAGAGTAATTACAGCTTCAAGCAAACTTTGTCATCTGTGGTTCAGAATGGTGTAAAGTAAACAGAACGTTTTGAAATACAGTTTGTAGTTAGAGTTGCTCAGGAGAGTTTTAACTAGCATAACTACTTAATTTAGATAGTAGCAGTTATTTGAAAAAGATAGTCTAACATTTTAGAATTGTTGGATTGTTGTAGGTATGGAGATGGAAGTTAACCTCCGGTATGTACCTGACTTCGATGGGGTTTTTGTTTGTTTATTTGTTTGGGGTTTTATTTATTTGTGTTTAGAGAAATTCAAGATTAGAGAAACATTCATTGCATTTCTTTATACTGTCTTAATTTATTTTCCCCCCCATTTTCTGTATACATCCAGAAATGGCCAAAGGAGTGCTACACACTTTTTGGAACAGAGTTGTCAATTTCTGTTACTGATTTTGTATTTTGCTGCTTTGAACAAGTGTTCTCCCTCAAGGTTTTTCCTCCCCTCTAATTTTAAAGGGGAAAATTCTCATGACTGATGTTTCATCCCAGGAAGACAGAACTCTTTAGGATTAAAATGTGTAATTCCAAGTCGTAGATGGCTAGCATACAAGAACACAAAGTTGAGTCTGTCTGTTTACTGGCTTACTCATCTTTTTGAATGCTAATTTAGACTTCCAACTGTTTAGAGTTGAGATTCAGCCCTTTAATTACATATGTTTATGTATAGTAGCAAACTTGAAGACATTATGGTAGAATGTTCTCTACTCTTGGTAATGACCCAACTATCACTCGAGCATTCGGAGCCAGCTCTCAGTAGCCAGTTTCACTCTTTCTTCTGTGCTTTTGTAGTTTCCAAACTATCCACTCTGTCTAAGACTACTATAGTTTTTCCACTAATTAGTAGAAAAATATTTTGGTAATTAGCAGTTACTGTGTATTACAGCACTTATTCATCTTAATAGATTTTTTTTTTCCCTAGTGGTAGGTGAAAGACATTCACAAAGAAGTTTTTATTCATGTTGCAGTCATGGCAGAAATACCGTTTCTCCCATACATTTGTGTGCAGCAGCACATGAAACATGTGGGCCTACTAAATGTCAGCAGACTTCAGTTACTTTTACCTACTCAAGAAGGATGGGTAGCACACCACTTTAAGAAATACACTGGTCCTCCACTTCTTTCTGAAACTCTTCTTGCTTCAGAAGTGAAGGATATGAACGTATTCGTTTTTAACCTTCCATGAGGAAATCAAATCTTTAGCCACTTGTAACAAGATATTACAAAAGCTAATTAAGTTTTGCTAGGTTTTATTTTTCAATAATATCCTTCAGTGATAGGGAAATGGCATTTTGGGGGTTATGTGTTTGGAGGTTTTTTTTTTTTATGTTTTCAGTTCCATTTTCATTTTTTTTAATTTTACTTACCTTTAGTTTATTTTTTATTACCTTTAGTTGATTTGGTTAGTCATCTGTAATAAAAATTCAGAGAGTAAGTACTTTTTTGTAGTACCGGGTCTTATTATGTGCATCCATATGTTTTGTTCTGGTTAATAATGTGCATTATCACTTCGAGGACTGACTGAAAAAAATTCATATAATCATATAGTAGATACAGGTTTACTACATAATGTATGTAACAATGTAAGTATTTATTACACTATATATAGTATACTCCTTCTGTATAAGTAAAGACCATGTTATAGACAGCACTTGGACATAGGCAGATGTAATTCTATTCTAATTTTTTCATACTTCAGTTGAAAAACTTAAAGTAATGCAATTTAGATATATGCATTTTTTATGTATTTGTGAAGAGAAAATAAATGGTCAAATTCAAAGTCTTCAGTTCCATTACAGGCACTGGAGAGGATGTGCTTTTTTATTGGTACAGATTTTTCTGCGAGTTTGTCTCTGTACCTTTTTGCCTTCAGGTTTTCCTAATGCACACTTAGTCACCTCACTTTTCTCCCTGTGCATTGGATTTTGCCTCAGTGAGGTATTTTCTTTTTTGTGTTATCCAAGGAAGAGGATAAGGCATTATGAATATAGGTGAAAGAGCTTTTCATTTAGCACGTGTAGAGGCAGGAGATAGCTGTAGCCTCTGGTTATACTCGATGCATAGATTTTTGATGATTTTATTCTTTAGTAATTGTAATTGTAATTGTAATTTTTTACCCTCCTCCCACTGCACTCTTATCCTTCCCACATGTACTGTGGCCAGATGCCTTACATTTTCACAGGAATACTGAAAGGATATCAAAGGTCTTGGTTTGCCAAGTTTTAAGTCTCCTCTCCAAAAAGCAGTATTTTCCAGCAGTGTGCAGCTTTAGGCAGACACCCAGTAAAGAAAATTTCAACCTACGTGATTGAAGTGTGATAGGATTAAAGATGAGCGGATGGTTTTGTCAGGAGTAGGATGAGGTAATCTTAGAGCAGACAATGCTTTTAGGCTCTTCTGTTAGGAAGGTAGCCCATGCGTTCCTTGGAGCTACGGCTGAGGAAGTTAAGAAGAAATAGCCTATTAACCCTAGATTCTCAGTCATTGTGATCACAGTTGTACTTCGACCATATCCCTGAAGATGGGGGTTTCTTTGATCTCATGACTAATATTTGCACCCAGTTTAAGTAAGCTAAGCAGCTCCGCTTCATTGTGCTTGATTCTCTTCTAGCTTTTGTGGTAAATTCCCTCTTCCTGTTTCCATCCTGCTGTAGCTTTTTCCTCTACGTGTTGAGGATGGCTCTCATCCCATCCAAGACTTTGGAGAGTGTATATAAGCATTGAGGGTGAACTGCTGTTTCACTTTGTTAGTGGAATGTTTGTTAAATGGAATGTCATCTCCTCGACAAGTGAGCAGTGTGACTTACATAATAATTTATGTATGGAGTATATCTAAGTTTGGTCATTGAGGAATACGCATCTGCATAGGGCAGTATTTACTCCTCTTTTGTTCCTTATACATGTGTCTATTAAGCTTCTGAGGTGTTCAGCAGGAGAAAAACAGTATCAATAGACATACCCACTTCCACTCTTCTTGGCTGTTCCAAATAAAAAAATTACAGTGGATGATAGCTGAGGTTTCAGGATCCTGAATTTGTGAAGAAAAATTATGTCAAGCCAAAATAACTTATTTCTGTGAAGGAAAAGCTTGCCTTGTGCAGTGGTACATATCATGTGACTTTTGTAAAGCGTTGACATTAACTGAAATAAATAAAATGTAATTCACCAAGAATAAGTGCAAGGTTTTATGCTATAGAAAAGTCAGCTAAAAGGTGTGGGTCAAGTGGTAGGTGGTAGCTATACCAAAAGGAGGTAACAGCAGATTGTAAGTGAACATACCATTATTGATTGATTTGTGAACGAGATGAATCATTTTAGATCACATGTTTGATCTGGATCAGCTTTGAATGAGTGATAGCATTCCAGAAAATGAGATGTGATGTTTGTGTCTATTTGTGGTAGCTGTAGGAAAACAAGTTAGACTTTTGATAGAGTAACCTTAACTTCAGAAGAGTGTTTAAATATATTTGCATGAATAAGGAGTTCTAGTTGGTCAGTGTTTTGCAGTTGTAATGTTTAATGCATCATAAAACTAATACATAGTGTCATTGAACATTGCCTGAATTGCCAGTGTTGGGGTCTTGCAACAAAAGGGTAATAGGCGGTTTATGGTATGTCTAGAACTGTGGGACAAGGAAGATCTTGGATCTGAAAGCACAACCTGTGAGGACAGATTGGTTGAACTGACTTAGGCCAGAGAAGACTGAAGAGAGATAAAACAGTGTTCAAATGTCTAAAAGGGATAGCTGCTGAAAAGGTAAAGTAACTTAGTAGGACAAAAACAGATATGCTGAATTTACAGGAACAGTTGCATTAAATCCTAGGAAAAATCATCCAGCTATAAACATAATTTGTTTATACTTGGATGGAATAGTTTGCTTACAAGGGTTTTGAAATTACTACTTTTTGTGGATTTTAGAAAGAGTGTAGAGAAATAGTTGTGAGAAGTAGCATAGGTAGATCTGATTCTGCCCTGGGGCATAAAGAGGACTAGGTAATTTCCTGGGGCAGCCCCACTGGGGGTGTGTGTGTGGTTGTTCTACGTTTAATAATCAGACTAATTTCAACATCTGAATTTTCTTTGATAGGGTATTTTACAATAAATCTAATCCTGAAGTGACGGTACTATCAGTAACTGTGACATGGTTTCCATTCAAGGGAAAATGTCATATTCCTCCTGCCAGGTGCAGATGGAAAAATATGCCTGTGGCTACTGCTGTTTCCTTGGCATACTATAGCAATCTGGGATCTAATACTCTTCTTACCCTCATAACACAGACTGAGTTCACAAATGGAGATGGCACTCTTTATATGGACAATAATACAGATTTCACCAATTCCTCTGACTGCTTTCTTCACCCTATGATTATTACCTGCTACCTTTTGTTCAAACCTGTGATTATATTGCTGTTCTATATTTCCTTGTATGTGCTGGATACATCCTGAATGGGTATACATAAGCTGTGTGTATTTCATTTAAGTAATTTTATTTGCTCTTCACCCATTAACTGGCAATGTATAAAAAAGGCAATCTCATGTATTTCTCTAGAATGTCAGCTAATGAAAACAGAGCGACCAAAGCCAAACACATTTATTATCAGATGTCTTCAGTGGACCACTGTCATAGAGAGGACGTTCCACGTAGACACTCCGGAGGAACGGTGAGGGTTTTATTCTTTTTTTTTTGCTTTTCTTGTTCCTTACGCCAAAGCCTCATCAGAGTCTCTGCTGGGCCTGCACAGCAATCAGCACTTGGAACTCTAACATTCTGAGCACATCTGAGCAGTTAGTTAAAGATTTTTAAGTCAGCTTCTGTAAAATAATATCTGAGCTCACAGCTAGTGTAAGAGTTGCCTGCAAGTAGGTGGAATGAGTGTGTTCAAATAAGCCAAGACTATGTCATGATATGTCTCTGAAGTGTTAAATTTTGAACAACCACAGCCTGGATTGAAGTATTTCCAGCCTTGCTGTCTTACTCTTCCTAATGTGCTCCTTTCTGGCACAGAAAGCAGTATGCTTATTGTAATTTATTTTGTGTTTGCTTATTAGTTTTTCCTGCTCCAGTAAACACTCACAAACTCTTTAAGAATTAACTTTTTTAATGCACAAAAAGCATATAGAAGATATGTGATGGTGTACCTTCCTAAAATGTTCTATATTCTGTCTCCGATTAGCTGACGCACTGCATCTTCCCTCTGTGGACATCTGTCCTGTTGAGACTAGTACTGTGATTTGGCTGTTGTTGTATTTATCAATAAATAAGCAAGAACTTCGCTTTTTCTGTTGTTTCTCTTTCATTAGTATGTTCACTTAGAATTTGTTTTATTCTACCTTCATGCTATTTCTCCAGCCTGTCTTTCTTCTGTACCTCCCACTGCATTCTGTAATAAATATCACCAGACTCTTCCTGTCTCTCTTGCTGGATGAGTAAAAATCAGCTGGTAGTGCACTTGTGTGGGGCTATGGCATGCTCATGGGCCGGCTGGTGTGTCTGTGCTGGTCAGCCAGCACACAGAATGGGCTCAGCTGGCCCTGCTTGTCCTTCCACAGAAACCCTCATCTGGGCCTGCTCCTCAGTGCAGCCACTGGTTTTTAGGATGCTTGTAGGAGTTTAGTTATCTTTGAGGGCCTTTTTGGAGGGGAATTTGAAAAAAAATCTGTAAGTTGAGTTTTAAGAGGAGACAAACAAAGAGCTGAACACATGATATGGTTTAATAAATCTTATTTATTTGCTGTGAAAATGTCTTGCAGGGAGGGGGAATACCAAAGTCTCTTAAAATAGCAAGTTATTATCAGATCATGTTGCATAAGAGATGACATCCTATGCTCTTAGGTGTATTATACATAGAACAAGTATTTTCAAGTTTCCACTAGTAAAATACTTACAAAATTAGAGACTGCTAGTTCTTTAAATTAACCATACAGTGATCCTTTCTGATTAGTTTTACCACCTTTAAGAAAATGCAGAATTTGGAAGGAAATTGAAGTGATTAATTTATTAAAGTCTTCTGCTGTGTAACATGAGAATTGAAAATAAAAACAATGTAGCATATGAAAAACATTATAAACCATGTAACATATTTTATGAGTTTCTAATAGGGATGTTGGCTTGTTCATGATAGGGAAGAATGGACAGAAGCAATCCAGGCTGTAGCAGACAGACTTCAGAGGCAAGAAGAGGAGAGAATGAACTGTAGTCCAACCTCACAGATAGACAATATAGGAGAAGAAGAGATGGATGCTTCAACAACCCATCATAAAAGAAAGGTAATGACATTAAAAAATAACTGACAGGGCTCATATGTAACTAACTTTTGTAGAATGGTTTAGTTGGGTAAAACAATATCCTGGGAATAGTATTTCTACATAAATTTCACAGTATTAGAAGCAGAAGGTATTTATTTGTTTTAATTCAATAAAGCTGAACTGCTCTAGTTTTATTTATTTATGCTGTCTGATAGAGCACTTCTGAAAAACAAAGTTCAACCATTCAGGCACATGTTAACATTCTGCTTATTGTTTGACTGTTATTTCATCCTTTTGTTTGTTTGCTCTTTTAGAAGTATGGTAATAAAATATTTTCTTTAGACAAGTACATTTTCCCTCTTTCTCATGCAAATAATACTGAGTACAAATTAGATAATTTGCATGAGAAAGGTTAGCAGGATTTTCATGTTTAATGACCTTGTTTTTTGCTAACTGGGAAAATAACTCTGCTTTAGTTTTCAATGAAGTAAAAGAAAACAGCATTTTATTTTTTCTGCTGTCTTTCACAGGTTTTGGTTTAAGTAGGAACATGTACATTGCTGTTTATTACACGCCTGTGGTTGTATCACCAGAGTCAACAGGTTAAAAATGCAAACTTGAGACTGTGTTTTTAAGATCTGATGCCACTCAAAAGTTTGCTTATGTGTTTCCATTTTGTCCTGTGTTTCTGTATGGACTACTCTTAAAGAATGGATCATTCAAATGGATGTCTTTTATTTACTATGCAGAGTTGACATGACTCAAGAAACACATTGCAATTACATGAAAAATAAAGGACTGGCTTAATTCTTTCTAGCTAGAAGTGTAACCTGTAGAAAACTAGGTGGAAGTCTGCTGGCAAGCAAAATAGTCTTATAGCTCATGTAATTGGATGCCTTTTAATGATGAACAATTAAAAGAAATTGTGAATGTGTCTTTACTCGTAGAACATATTTTTTTGGCTGCACTATATGAAGCAAGAATCATAGAAAAATCAGGAGCTGCAAACTATACCCTTATGAATACAACAAAGGTGTCATAGGTAATTTTAGTTCTATCATGTCTTGACTTTTGAGAACTTGAGTTTGCAGCAAAAGCAGAGTTCTTTCATGTAGTTTCGTTGTATGCAATTTTCTAACCTTTAGCTTCTGTAGAAAAAGGTAAAAAACAATTATATACACCCATAACAATACTCTGATCATATACTGTCAGACTGACACTGAACTTTTAGCCTTGTGGTATGGATATTTAATGACTGTGCTTCAGGGTAAAAGTTGATAAGTTGACAGCAAGACAGAGGCAGCATTTAAGACGTGTCAGCCTTGTGAGAGGCAGTGCGATTATGTGGAAAGGATTTGGATTTGCTCTCTTAAAGATCTGAGCACTGTTGCGAGCCTGTGTATTCTCTTAGTGGAGTACAAAACCACTGTATAACAACAAGCATTTTCAGGGTATCAAAATTAGTGCTGTCTGATACAAGTAGTTTATCTGGAATGTGCTTTCCTTGTACACAGTGCAGTGCGTTTTCCCATACGGAAAATGGGTTATGGGAACAGGAGGAGGAGGATCGGTTTTGTTTCTGACTTGCTGCTTGTACTTTAAGAAATGCTGAAATTATATGCTGGGACAGTGCATGTACAGTATATTTAATGGCTTTGGCAACAAGCTGAAAGCCAACTCAACAAAACAAAGGTGAAATGAAAAATGATGATATTCAACATCTCATAATAGACCAAAATAATAATATTAATAATAATGATAAAAAGAAATACAATAAAAGAATTTTAAAAAATAAAATTAAAAAACTAGAGCCAAAACTCTGAATCCCACTGCAGATCCCACTGTCAGAAGACTCTAGTGAAAGGTGCTCAGAAGTTTTTGAAATAAAATATAGTAGGTGACCATTATGATGTGGAATTGTCACTGCCTCTGTGTTAATTGAAATGTGAAAAATATCTTTTTAGATCTGTTTCTGTTTTGTAGAAGCGTTTCTGAAAAGCTGTTGTTTAATCTTTCATAGGCATTAATATAATCAGAACCATTTCAGTTATAATGACTTAATGCATTTTATTGCTTTTCTTTTGGTATTGAATTTCTTTCCTTTCAGGGATTTTTGCACAATGTGTCCTTTCTTGACAAAAGCTTATTTTGTCACCTGATTTTACATCTATGCCCAGTGAATTTTGCTTGTGCATGCACCAGATGGTATACATATGAGTAGAAGAGCATAATCAGATTAAGAAACAAGACAGAGAGGAGTTGGGCCTGTTCTTCTCTGAAAAAGTAGCAAAAAGAAAACAGTGTTTAGGACACGGGACTTGATTTGAACAGACATGACAGCTATGTCTCTGGTTAGATTAGCTGGAAGAACCAAAAGCACATTTTTTTTTCCTTTTTTTTTTTTTTTTTAATGGTGTCAGTGTGCCATTCAAGTTTTACAGTAATAACATCACTGAAATTCGTAGCACTGAAAATTCATAGCAAACTGGTAACTCCCAGTGGTATAATCATTGTGCACATCAGGAATTTGAAAAAAAATTAGTTCCTTGGTAGGAATTTTCAACACCTATATTAGAGTGTATTCTTTTGAACAGATCACCCGCAGGAGATGGTCCGTTCAGATGGTGACCAGATACTCCTGTAGGGGAGTAAATAGCCTTTACAGAAGGCTGAACATCGTATGTTTCTTTGGTTAGTGTAGATTCCTGTTAGCTTCATTGCTTTTTTTTGTTGTTGTTGTTGTTTACAAATTTGATTTGCAGGATGAGTAGAAAATAGATTTTTCAGAGGAAACCTAAATGTAATGAGGAAAAAGACTGAGGGTATGGTAGGAATGAAAAACTAGGGAAAAACATGAAGGAGAAAGAGTCCAATTTTATGGGAGTCTCCAAACTTGCTTACCAGCATCCCTTAGGTTTAGGAAGTATTTCCATTTTTCCACCAGTTTTCAGTACACCCTTAGCTCTGGCATCTGTGTTTTTATCTCCCAAGCTCTTGTAATCTTTGGTAGACTTCTTGAGTTACCCTGCACTGCATATCATCTCTAAGCCTTCTGCTAAGCTGCTAAAGAACGAGAGCATCAGAAGACTTTATTCTTAGAACTAACACTATTGCCATAACATGCTGTTAAGCCACGGCTCAAGATCTTGCAAACCTATTACCTTTCTCTTATAAATGTACATATCTTTTTAATTTATTTTCACTGAGCTTACATCTGGATTCACTACTGCTTTGCTGAATGTTATGTGAGCAAATTTTGGATGAATGACTCTTTCAGTTTGACTGACTTGCTACCCCTAGCATCAAATCCGTGTTGGTGATCAGTTGAAACAACATCATCTTTCTTTGTATGGGCAAAGGGCAGCTTTTCTGAGCTGGTTTTATTCAGACTTTAATGGTCCGTCTCTTAAGTCTAGCCTCTTAGAGAAGATCAGAAGTGTGGAAAAAAGTTAATCCTTTGAGGGTGCTTGCGATCCCATAAATTTGTGACTGTTAGAAGTGATAAGTTGTTACAGTCACTACCTCAGTATTCTTTATCAATAAAGCTGTCAGCCATTCTTTGTCAAGGAACACAGTAGCTTGTGACTGAAGATACGGAGGATTCTGCCCTGAATTACTCAACTTCTGCCTGAATTGTGTTTTGAATGTGTTTTGGATATTGCGTGGCTTTTTGTCAATTTTCACTGCTTTTGCTTGAAGGCAGTTGTTTTCTGCTTGGTGGTTGTCATAGAACTATCGGTTAGATAACCTGACCTTCCAAAGTACTGAACGTGATAGCTGAGAAGTCTTACCTTTAGCTGATTAAGTACAAGTGGATCACAGCTTTACATACTACACCATGAGTCAGCAGTTATCAGATATTTTACTGGTTTTTGGAAAAGTTGGCCATTTAAGGATTTGTCTGTGGTAATAAAGTTTAACTTGTGTGAAGTGGGTTTGCTTTAGGTAAAAATGATACTGAGTCTTTGAAATCTCGGTTACCCATATTTCTTGCAGGGATAAATACAGTTTTGTTCTTCCTGATGTGAGGCGGTTTTGGCAGCAAAACAAGATCTGTCACTGCAAAATGTCTAAGTATGTTTATGTGTGAGCATCAAGGTTACTTTGCTTAGAAGCTACCAATCAACGATTACATGGGAAAAAGATTTCATTCCTGTTGATATAGTCGGGAACTTGATATATGGAAAACACCTTCTCCTTAATAAAGCTTTGAAATACCCAGCTATCCAGGTGTTAAATAGTATGTTGAAGACCTTTTGCAGCTTTGAATTTGCAGGTTGAACACCTACAAGCTAAGGAATTACAGCATTAATGTGGTTCATGGAACTTCAGTTTTACCTCTTACTGGAGCAGATTGCAAACTGACTCTGAGTGAACAATTGCATAAATCATTTTCACAGTTTGTCTACAGCAAATTCAGATCCACAGTAATAACATCATGCACTTTAACTTAAAGGAATAAATAACTTCAGGAGGAAATTTTGCCTTTTATTCCTTCTCACAAGCAAATATATTTTGCTGCCCCTATTTGTGATTGCACACTAGGGATACACCCAATACCTCCACACTTGGAATGTGTGTGAGATATGTAGGCTCTGTTAGAAGTACCAGAATTCTCTGGTAAAGATAAGGAAAGTACTAATTCCATTGTGGAAAATACAAGTATTAGTTTATCTGAAACAACAGGATTCAACAAAGCAGCCTGAGGCCACAACTAGTGATAGAATGAGACACTAAGGAGATGAAAGATAAGGCATGATCTTTTTTCACACATTACAGGATTAAGTATATTTAACTTAGCAAAACTGGGACTTGTAGTATAATTACTCTTTACAAATGTTTTGAGGTATATTATTCACAAAGTTCTTGATACTACGGGACAGTACATTAACAGGAATAAGTGAGTATTATTTCTCAGAATTTTGAACTGCTTTTCTTAGGGTTCCTGGGTTGCAGCACCACAAAACTTGGTGGTTTTGTGGTGCTGTAACCAAACCAGTAACACAGCACACTGAAAGATGTGCTGTAGAAACACACAGTGGAACCCAGTGATTGGGCAAAGAAATCCTGCTGGCCCAAGGCAACCTTGTGCAGTCACTGCACTCTCAGTATTGTGGTGTTTTTTCTCTACTTCCTCATCTCTGCATCTAAAGCATAGCCCTAGAGTTGATGCTTCTGAACTGGCTGTGAAATGAACTTGTACAACTAAGATGATTATTGACTCAAACTTTGGGCTCATGAAAATGACTAAACTGCTTTGGGATCTGAAATCAGCTGGTCATATTCCTACTATGTGTGACACTCCTGTTGAGTCAGTAAACCCACTAGACTCCAGTTGTCTGTTGGAGGGACCAGTGATTGAATGTACTCTCTTCCTTTTCAGAGCCAGATTGATTAATGTAAATACCATTTACGTTACAATAATGTAAATACCATTTACATTATTTGCATTAGCATGCAAGGTCAATACTATAACCTGTATAAAAATTTTAAAAAGTCTACTCTAGTGCAAAGGCTATTGTTGAATCTTAGAGGTATAATATTTCGGTGAGGATTGTGTGTGTTTCAAAAAAGCCATTAGTGCAGTGTTTGGTGTTATGCAAAACCTACTGGTGTGCCATGTTTGTGTGTCCCTGATAATACAGGAGCTGATGAACTTTCTTAAATGTGGAACATTCATGAGATGCTGGGATAGGCTAAGACTTTGTTCTGTGTGTGCTTTGTAAAAATAAGTGTGTGTAGTATACTGTGTGGTACTTGACTTTGGGGAACTATAATAATACTACTGAACAATTTGTCCTGGTGGTTTAATGACAACAGTTAGCTGCCTTCTTTGCCTCAGTCTTCAGTAGCAAGACCAGTGTTCTCTGGGTACCCAGCCCCCTGAGCTGAAAGAATGAATCCCTCATAATCCAAGGGGAAATGTTCGGTGGCCTGATATATGCTGTGGTGTGTCCAGAGAGGGACAAGGGAGCTGGTGAAGTGTCTAGAGCAAAGTCTTATGAGGGGCAGCTCAGGGAACTGGAATTGTTTAGTCTGCAGAAGAAGAATCTCAGAGAGGACCTTATTGCTCTCTACAACTACCTGAAAGGAGGTTGTAGCCAGGAGGGGTCGATCTCTTCTCCCAAGTAAGAAGTGATAGGATGAGATAAAATGGCCTCAAGTTGCTCCAGGGGAGGTTTAGATTGGATATTAGGAAAAATTTCTTCACTGAAAGAGTTGCCAAGCATTGAAACAGACTGCCCTGGAAAGTGGTGGAGTCACTATCCCTGGAGGTATTTAGAGGACATGGCACTTAACTACATAGTTTAGTGGTAGTGCTAGGTTAACAGTAGGATTTGATGATCTTAAAGGTCTTTTTCAACCCAAACAAATCTGTGATTATGAACTTAATAGAAGTGGACCATTTTTTGTAAACTGTTCTTATTGTGTTGATAACAGCAATTTGGTTATATGTTGGAACTGGATAGCATAAGTCTTGCTAATCCTTGTTCTTTGCTCCTTATAGACAATGAATGATTTTGACTATTTAAAACTACTGGGCAAAGGCACGTTTGGCAAAGTTATCCTGGTCCGAGAGAAGGCTAGTGGCAAATACTATGCTATGAAGATTTTGAAAAAAGAAGTCATTATTGCAAAGGTAAGGAAGGTTATAGTTTTAGTATTGTGTCCTTTTAGAGAATGGAATAATCAATATTTCATACATAAGATGTATTTGATTTTTGATGGTAACTTAGTTTGTTAGAAGTACGCTTGTATTTTCAGAAAAACAGAATGCAAAAAAAAATATATGTATCCATTTTGCATGTCTTTTTCCAGTATTTTATAATCTAGAGTGTGCTAAAACAATGAGAGAGTTCACTGGGCAGAAAGATAGTGAAATCCAAGTTTAAACAAGAAAAAGTGAATTGTAGGGTACATGAGATACTTTTTTTCTAAGTCAATTACAGATTTATTCAGATAAAAGCATTTAATTTATTGGGCCTGTGCTTTGTTCCTGCCATGTTATATAAGATTGCTATGTATGGGACTAATGATTCCACTTTTTCAGTTTTTGAAATTCAAGGAAAGTCTGAAGTTGGTGTCTGAAGAAGCTGTTTAAACTGGCATTGTCCAGTCACTTAAACTTGTTAAGTGTTACTAGCCCTTGTGCTTGCTCATGATATCACTCAAGTTTAAACTTAGATCATCTGCTCTGAGCTTTGTTTCTAGCAATTCTGAAGTTTTGAATCCCACTTGTGCAGAACAAGTTGAAAGCAGGAAACCTACATGCATTTATCAACATGAGACATAATTAAAAATAATCCAAATTTATTAAGTGAGGAGATTTTGAGGGATGTGGATCTGCTGGAATTTTTGAATGCTTGAGGCTAACAATATCAGTAGCCACAAAAACTGGATGTGACTGGAAACTGCTGTGTTTTACATACATTATATTTTAAAATATCCTTCAGAATTTTCTAGTTTTCCCATCGACCTATGAAACCAGAGCTTAGAAGAGTTTTGCAGTCTATCTCTATGTTCATTTGTCTGTCACTCACTTTCGAATAACTTGTGAATGCGTTGATCAATTTTGATTAAATTTGGTAGAGAAGTAGAAGCCTCAGACAGTTATATTTCCTTGAGTTTCATTAAAACCAGCCCTGTTTTAGGGGGAGAGACTTAAACTTATGTCATCAGCAGTGAAAAGACTGATCTGTGCCCTTAGCAGCTCTGTTGTGTGCACTGGCTGGCTAGTCAGCATGTATATGGCTTGGAGTAACAGGAACAGAGAGTGCCCTTCTTCATAATCAGGACATACAGGAAGAAAAGAGGATATCGCTGCTGAATTCTCCTGATTCTGCATGGGAAGGAGAATCTCAGTGGTCCTCCTTTTAAGACGTGGCAACAATTTCTGTGGGCTGCCCTGTGGGTCTCAGAGCCTCCCTGGCTGCTGCGTGCTGTGGCCCAGTCTCCATCCTGACATCCTGATCCAGTGTTCTGCTCACCCCCAGCACCTGAGGGGTCCTCAGGGGAGTCTTAGATCAGACTCCTGTGACACCCTTTTCTGCTGCTGCTCATTTATATCCTTCCAGTCTTCAGAGCACTTCAGCTTCTTGCTTAGTATCAATACCATACAAAACAGATTTTTGAATTTTAGGGTTTTTCCATTTACTTTTCTGGCTGTTACCATATCAGGGACTTTTTAGAAGAGGTAAAACTGAGTATTTGATAACTTCGTCTCTGGTGAGCAAAAATTCTTGTTCATAGAAGTATGTATAAAGCAAGAGTGATTTTGAATAAATCAGAAATACAACTGATCATTGATCTGTTTACTTGAAAACGGAAAGATACACTAGATTGGGCAGAACTTGGCATTTCCTAAAGCAGACCATGTTTTTTCTGCCTATTTGTAAACTAGCAAGAAGATTGTGTGAGGAAAGATGTCTTTCATCCTGTGAAGAAAATGGAAGTACCAGAGTCTTTGAAATTGACTTCCTCAGAACTAAAATTTTGTTTTGAAGGGAGTCCCCCAAATTTTCCGTAGTATGGTTCTATATTGAAAAGAAACTGATGAAAGAATAAAAAATAGGCTTTTTTAGGCTTTTTTTTTTTTTTAAACCATACTTAGATCTTCACAAGTGAAGTGGTCATGTTTTTTTCCCTGTTGTCACTAAATACCTAAACGAAAAACAATGCAGACTTGAGTTTGAACTTAGCTGTCATGCCCAGTCAGCGTGTGATCATGCCATGGGAATTTATCAATGGCATGTAATTCTGGAGATGAGTGCTAAGGGTATAGTTATTAGGTAGAATCGATCTGCAGTCCCAACTCAGCCTGTAATGTGAGGTAATATGCATTCTAGAATCACAGAATAGCTTGCATTGGGAGGGACCTAAAAGATCATCTAGTTCCAAATCCCCTTCTATGGACAGGGACGCCTTCCTCTTGACCAGGTTGCTCAAAGCATATCCAGTGTGGCCTTGAACACTTGCAGGGATGGGGCACCTACAGCTTCTCTGGGCAACCTGTGCCAGTGCCTCACTGCTCTCACAGCAATAAATTTCTTCCTAACATTTAATCTAAATCTCTACTCTTTTAGTTTAAAACCATCCCCCCTTGTCTTACTGCTACCTTCCTGTGCAAAAAGTAGCTCTACAGAAGGTCATACCTCTATCAACATACTGAGGCAGAAAAGTGGTGCATTGACAGCTGTATAGCATCTGCCCAGTTCAGACTAAATCTGTTGATCCTAAGTTTTCATGACAGATTAATATTACACTTACCAGGAAATTGCAACCAGTATTACAGACTCCTGAGGCAATGCCAGAAAAACTGCCCGTTGCCAGCTTTTTATGCCCCATTTCTGGTGAACTACAGAGGTTTAAAAATAAAAAAATGAACAAACCTTTAAACTTGGTTTTCTCTTTATAGTTTTTTCGTTTGTTTGTTTTCCCCCCAGTATGTGGTTGTAGTGTATATACTCAGTGTTGCACTGCCATTCAGCTAAATAGCATCATAATTTATTACCACTAACTCTGTTGTTGTTGTTTAACTTCCTATTTTGACAATTTTTAAAGTCTATTTTAAAACTCCTGACATCTGTGTTTACTCTCAAGTTTAATAATACCTTATCTTCAGAGCACAGTCTGATAAGTATGTGTAGTACAATAATGTTATATTGGTATTATTTGTGTCAATAATAACGTGTACTCTGACTAAATATATTTACTTTTGCAGGATTACGGTTGAAGTTTGAGTCACACTAGGCTAGTCTTTAGTTCTGTGTGATATAAAACTCAGTGGTAGCTTAGCACTACAGAAAATGGCTAAACCAGCCCAGTGACACTCAGGCTTTTCAGGCCCGGCCCCTGGCAGCCTGGGGAGGGGGATTCACAGCAGGTATTACATGCAGAATGCCATGAAATGGCTGTGTATTCATAATATGAACCCCCTAAGAGCTGTGCTTTCTCCCTAGTCTTAGGGAGCTGTTCGTGTTGTAGGGCAGGGTGAGCTCTCTGCCCACCATCCTCATCCCCTCACCCCTGCACAGCTCTGCTCTCTGCAGACCTGGTGGTATGAGTGGCCACAGCTGTGCCCCTGGGGCCTTGCCCTCACCCCCCAGGCTCCTTTGCCCCCTGCGTGGTGCCCACCCAAGGGGATGGTGAGAGGGGAGAGCTTGTGGAGGGAGTAGGGGAGAAGAGCGGGTGAGCTTCCAAGGCAGGGAAGGTACCAGTTTAGTTTCCTTCTCTCACTTTGGTATAGGGCTTGTTTTAATATTCTCTATTCAGGCTCACAGACAGGAGAGTGTCACTGTCTCTCTCCAGATTGCCTCTTTCCCAAAGTGTGCCTGAAAATGAGTTGGGGGTTGTGTGGACATCTCCCACCTCCTGAGAATGAGGCGAATATCCTCAGGGAAGGAGGTCAGCCTGGTCAGAGGAGCACTACTTGCCGCCAGGGTCCTAAGGACAGCCTGGGTGGATAAAAACAAAACCAACAACAAAACCAAGAAAAACTGACTCTGTACAACACTGGCTGGATGAGACTGGGTTTTATATTTGCCTGTCAGTTACTCCATGTGTATATGTCTTGCAAATTGGTTCAGTCGCTCTACAGATTCATTGTTCAGGTGATTCATACCAGAACTGTGAAGTTGTGATGACTATATTTTTAAGCTGTCAAATACAGTATTATAATTTCTTCCTTCCCTGAATCAAGACTTCACTTTAAAACAAGAAAATAAGAATGTATCTTAACTCAGACCTACTTCTACTCTCTGTTTCTCAGGATGAAGTGGCTCATACACTTACAGAAAGTAGAGTATTGAAAAACACCAGACACCCTTTTTTAACAGTAAGTATTGGAGACAATATTTTAAGTACACTGGCAGGTAATTTTCAACTTCCATTATGAATGTATTTTACAAACAAATTTTGAAGTCTTTTTCATGATGATTTGTTAACAAGCAGTAGCTATCTGGTGCCTGTGATATCCTTTATCAGGATACATAACTGAAAATTCAGAAATAATGTTTCTAATAATTTTGTAAAACTTAACTTCACTGAAAACATTTTTAATTGTAGAATATAACTGTTGTGTAATTTTTGCATATGAATTCTTTCAAAATAAAAGCTATTGATTTCACAGTATAAGTTATTTTTACCAAGAGAAGTTAATTAAGAATTCAGCAAAACAATAAAAATAACTATTTGTTCAACATAAGTAGCCCATAGAACCACAAAGCTCAAGGTCTAGCCGCACTACCTTTGTCTTCATATGGCTAATAATTAATAGAAGGAAAATACTGAAAAGAAGATGAAAATTTTGAGACTTATGACAAATTATGAGTAAGTTTACAGCTGAATTTCTTCTGTAGAATTAATTCTGATTCCACTTCTATGAGAATATATTAGAAAACATTTTCATTTATTTCAAAATAGGATTAGCATGTTAAATATAATTAACATTGTTAAGACAGGGATTTTTTTATTATTATTATTATTAAAATGGCAAAGTATAGGACGGAAGCTTTCCTTTTTAGAAAAACAAACCTTTTAGAAAGCAGAGGACTGCATTTACATTGCTTGTCCAGAATATTCTGGGAAATTCAGTTAAGGGAAAATTTATCCTGTAATGTTTCTTAAATTAGAGTGTAAAGGTAAGCAGGAGTAGCCCTACCTCCAGTCAAATAATGCAGTAATGTTAACTGCAGTTGTATCTTTTTATCTTTCTGTTATTCTAAGACAAGTATTTTAATGAGACATGCAGTATATAAGTCACATGAGTCTCCTTATGCTTCTTACATGTAGTTCTACTGAATTTCCTCTCTCTTAGGCCAAGTCTCCACCTGTAGATTTTGTATGATATCATTTTTTGCAAACAAAATGAAAGCAACATTGATAAGTCAAAAATTTTAATTAACATCTGTTGCAACTTTAAAAGGATTTGTAAATAAATATATTAATTTAGCACTCAGTGTTCCTAAATATTCCATAGTATGTGAAACTGGAGAGTCCTTGCTTTGGAAATAAAAGCAGGCTGGAGGTTAAGATCACTTTTAAAATTTCATGTAAGAGAAATTTAAAAGAGTATTATAATTTCTCTCTTCATGGCCATTGTAGAAGTGGACATCATAAAATAAGATGAGTGGGAATAGCTGGTACCATATATGGCAGTAAGAAATGTAGTATAAAACTGTCGGTTTTAGTAACCATTTATTACTTTTATTGTGACAAGCATGATGTTTTCATGTCAGTGGCCATGTGGCAGAGGTGAGGAAAGACTTGAAAGTTTTTGTGTTGATTCATCTCAAGTTCCAGATAGGAGATTACACTTAATTACTATGAAAGTTCTCACTAAAGTCAGAATTTTCTACTTAAGAAGATAAAATTAAATTTTGTTACAGTTTAAGTACAAGAAATTGGGTTAATACAAGATGATAATTGGTTTGATTTTGCTGTTTTCTTTGCAAGTCCTTGAAATATTCCTTCCAGACAAAGGATCGTTTGTGTTTTGTTATGGAGTATGTCAATGGAGGAGAGGTAAGTTCAAGAAAGGTGTTCTGCACTTGTAATGGTAATGCTATCACTGGCTTAACCTTTAAAGGTTATCATTTTTCTTGCCTTTTTTGCTTTCTGGTATCTTTAAAGGGCTTTTAAAAAAAACTTTGGAACTGTTTTATGTAAAAAACAACAGTTGGCATGTTTTATGTCTTTGCTGTCAAAACTACTTCCTATTTTGGAAAAATTAGACTCCTGTATAATGAAAGATAATTTTGTGGTAGCAAAATAATTACAAATAGCTTGCTTATTGCTTTTTTTCCTTAAGCATGTTATAGCAAGCAAAAATAGTTTTGACGAGTCTTACTTTTGTCCTTATATGAAATATATGCTGTCTTTACTATAGCTATTGCAAATATCTATTGGAAAAGAGTGGAGCATTCATATTTTTCAGTACTTCTATCCCCTTCACTTACTGTGTACTCTGGAAATTTCAGCTACAACACTGAACTTCTTGGAGTGTTGTTGGCTTTTAAGCTGTTGCTGTTCCTCCAGCTGTTTACTAAAGAATGAAATATCAAAAGTGATACCCCAGCAAATGGAATTAGAGAACTACAATCTAAGAAGAGGGCTTTTATCTACCTTTTAGATGCTGTTTGCTGTTCAGATTGTATCTCAATACAACATGAACCAGGGAATTTTCCTCAGTTTGTCTACTATATGCTGCATGATAATGTTTAAGGACTAAGTGTTTCCACTAGGTGGTTTGGTTTTTTTTTTTTTTTTCTTCTATTAGAAAACTGTTTGTTCAGGAATTTCTGTGGTGTGATAACATATTTTGCATTATGCTTTTGCTGTGTTCTTCTGCAATAAAACTGTCTTCAGATATAACCCTAATGCCTAAACATCCCCAAAATGCCTGTCTTGCACTTGTTGCTTTGGCACTTTTTCAGTCTGAGGCCCATTTGGATTCTGACTTGGTTTTGGCTGTCCTCTACCAACCATGTCTAAATATGGTGCTATTGGGTTCTCATATGGCAGGATGGCTTATTTGACTCAATATTTATAAACCCAGTTCTGGACATCACAGGCATTGAACCAGACACAAAAATCTCCCTCAGCAGTAATGGGATAACAGCCTTCTCTTGGACACTCAGCTGGCTTATTTGACTTTGAACTTATGCCACCAATATTAAGTCAGTTTTATCTCCAATGAGTTTTAATGTTGCCTTATAAACTAGCTAATTCTTCATAGTGTTCTCTGTGTAAAACCTTATTGTATTTCTTAATCTCTGGGGATACGCTTTGAACATACGTTTTTAACATCAGCCTATCATTTAGCTATTAATCTTTTAAAAAGGTACCTTTCTGTCCTATTTGAATGCAAAGCAGAGCACCTAGAGGATGTTTTCAACTCCTTTCTTATGACTGAAGATGCTCTAACATTGTATTTTGATCAGTGCATTTCTCTGCATTGGGTGGTGCAACTTTGTGGCTACTGCTGCAAGCATCTTGTATCATGGATTTCTCAGTGGCAGTCTGCTTTTGCTTATGGGATTGGAATAATTGCAATGTATTTTTCCAAGATTGGGTAGCTTTTTTCCAGGTACGATGCTTCTGTTTGTCAGTCTTGCTCATGTTCTTTGCTGCTGGTTCCCGAATTCAGTAAGCTAACTGTAAATTTTTGCCATGGTGAGAAAATAATGCTTTTTGGGGTAGGTAGTTTTCTTTGAAGAAACTCTCTTCATTCACTTATGTGCTTTTCTTTGACTAGAGAGCTAGAATAGTAATTTGGACAAACTGTCTTTTCTAATAACAGAATCTTAAATTTTACCAGATTTTCTTGTGAATTGCAGACTTCAGTCACTGTCTGCTAAGAAAAATAGAGGGCTTCATATTTCTAAAAATAGCCTTGTTATTAACTCAGAGCTACTGAAAGTAAGCTGCACAAAGTTTAGCCAGCATTTTAACCTATATGATACACAGACCTTTTTCTTTTGCTGCTTCTCTGTACTGTTCTGCCTGTGTTCCAGGGAAGTTTCATTTCCTTAGGATATTTTCTGACTGTTGAAGGTGTTGAAAACTCATCTTTTAGTTATATCCTTCCAGTGGGAAATTGACTGTGGCTGTACCACGTTGCTTTTGATTCTCTCCAGTGCTGTACTGCCTTCAGTATGTTTCTGTTTAAAATTCCTTTAGATTAAAGATTTCTTTTTAGTTAAACTGTTGTGACTGAGTCAGTTGGTTGGGAATTTTCATGGGTTATATCCATCAGGAGCACCATTACCCAAACAGTTCTGCAGAAGAAGGAGTTCTTGAAGTTTTGGCGCATATTCTTGACTCTTACCTAGATTAAAGCAAGAAAATGTCACAATTTAGGCTTCTGCCCTAGTACAGATAAGTGTGGTCAGTACTAGGAGTCTTCGGTTCCTCTTGCTGTAACTAGAAAGGAACCAACCAGTCAAGGTAAAAAGTTACCTTTGCCATATCTTGACTATGTAACTTCAAATTAGTTGGACTCAGTTAATAAGAGAATATGTTACGATGAAAATGGAACTGCATCAGATTTACTGATCTATGTGTGTGCTTTTTTTTACAGCGTACAAAGTATTACAGTGAAGAATTCCCTTTTGATTTCCTTTTTCTAAAGCAAAGCATATTATATACATAAATACAGTAAAGGAAAACATTAGAGGATTTTTTTCAAGTGGATTATTCAGATGGAAATATGTTTTCCTTATACTGACAACTTTTTTTCACAGAATCACAGAATATGCCACGTTGGAAGGGACCCACAAGGATCATAAAGTCCTGCTTAAGACCCAGTCTTGAAATAATTGTGGGCTGAAAGCTATATTTTTTCTTTATTTAGTTTTTCTGTTTGACTCTGTGGATAAAATGTTTACCAATGTCTACTGAACATAAATTAAATTGTAGTATAGAGATATAGAGGGATACTTCTGCCATTGTGGTTACTTCTCAATACCTTTGTTATACTGAAGAAATTACATTAAAGTAGCCTTAATATATTGAATATTGATTTTGGGTAAAAATAGTAATCTGGCTTATCTGAAATGACCAAATGGCTCTTTATTATTGGGGAATAATTTTGGAGTGTCTCATTTTTTCTTTCAAGTATTTTGTTTTAAAGGTTGAGAAGCATTTAGGAATGAAATCTATTATATACATTACTCTGCAGAGTACTCTGATTCAGCTGACTAATAAGTTGATTAACTTCCTTGCTCTGCATTTTCAGGATAATTCCAGATACTGTACCTTGTAACAAACTTAATTGGTAATTATGTGTATAATAAAATTAGACTCTAAAATTTGTTCAGATGGTTTCTTCACTCAGAGAATTCTGAATCTCTGTTTCTCTTGGCATTTTTTTTCCACAGCTCTCACTTCAATTCATTAGGCAGGAGAGAACGAAATGGTTTGTTGTAATTGAACAAGTGCTATTACTGTCTATATAAAAAAAAAAGGCAGAGCATATACAAGCTACCTAACAAAAAACAAGTAAATGAGAGAATGTTCCTTAGCCTGAAATTATGATAGTCCAAGATAAGGGTGCTATATTTCTTTGGGTATTGAATGTACCTAGAAGCAGTATAAACTCTGAAACAATAAAAAAAAAAATTCAAAATTTCAAGGCTGCCATTGCAAGTACTTTGCAAAATCAACAGTCAAATATAAAATGCAGAGCTAAGTAAACCCAATACAAGAGTAGGAGCCAGACATACAACTTAGAATATGCCAAGTAAAGTCACTAGCATGTGTAGAAGTTTAACATCTCAATTGATACAAGGTTATGTCTTTTATATATTCAGCGTGCTTGGATCTGCAGCTGAATATGTTTTTATGTTTGAACTTTGTTAAAATTTTTCCATTAATTTTTTTTATTAGGAAAAAAACCCATGGCAACATTGTTGTTCAGTTTTTAAAGGCATACCAGGAAATTCGTAGCTCCAGTCCTCACTGTAACAATCACACCCTCGTGTATGCCATAAAAATGTTATGTGCAAAATGGCTTTCTTTGTGCCAAACCTATTTCTATTGCAATTCCAATTACTTTATAGCACATATTTAATAACTGTAAGTCAATAAATAGTGCAAATGTTGGAAACCTATTTTATAACCTTCAATCAACTTTCTTCTTTTCCTTCTCTGACTTTAATAAAAATAATCTTCCAGTCCTGACAATTGTAAATAGAACATGGTGGCACAATGATTCCAAATACTGAACCAACTAAATAATTAACTGAAAATAACGATGTAATCTCCCTGCTCTCCCCATTATAATTTTAGAATCTGCTTTAGTGTCTTTAGTATATATCTGAGTGTATGAATGGACTTGTAAACCTGCATTTTATATCTAAATGTACATTCTTCATTCAAAACTAGATGTAAGGTTTGGTGACAACTCCGTTAGATGCTAAAATAATATGAAGAAGAGTGACTGTAGTGTCACATATATATTAAAATAAATGGACTCAGGAACTCATTGTTTCCTTGGCAATCACAGAACTGTTGTTAGTTGTTTCTAGCTGGTCATTTTACTTTGAAGTTAGTATTTTTAGTTAAAATAAATAGTTTTGTTGGAAATAAACACTAAAGAAAAATAAATTTTTCCGATGTTAACTTGTCAGGTTATTGACTCTCAGATTTTCATTGCGACACTTTAAATGGAAATTAATACAGCTGTGTTGCTGACAAGTATCCTGAAGTTCTAGAATTTTCTAAGACTACTGCTCAACTACTAGATCAGTCTGTTTCATAAAGAAAATTGCAATAATCCTTTAGCATAGATATGAATGTAGGGCAAACAGGAAGTTATAAATTTTTGGAATGTGTTGACCTTTATCTTTAATTACTTTTAATCCATCAAAATAAATAAAACTCTTAAAAATGAGTGGTATTAGGCCATTATTTATGAAAGAGATCACAAACCAGACATAAATGCATAACTTGCGTACATTTTTTATTTTTCTTTGTTGGATTAAGTTCAACTTAGCAGTATCTCTTACTTAAATATTGCAAAAATATGTGAAAAAACCCACACAAATTGGGAAATTTGTTTGTTTTTTTCCCAATTTTGTAATATATGAGGGACATCATGAAATCAGACTTCATTGCTTAGTCTGAATGGGTCTTGTGTTGGCATTGGCTGATAAGCAGGCATCAGTCCAGAGAGCAAGTTACTACGGGGAGGGCTGATGTCACCATGAGGGTTTGGTGCTTAAACAGGGGAATGAGCAATAGGAGCAGTAGACATATCTACAAAATAATGATCCTCCTCATCTTGTAGGTATGCCATTTTTATACACGATGTTTTGACATCTGGAAAAGAAATTGAAAGGGGAATTTAGATACAATGAACAAAAATGAAATGCTTTCTTTAAGTCATAGTGCAGCTTCTGTTCTCTGTGAAGTCTCTGCTCATACAGATATATGCTGCCAAAAGGCTTTGTTTATTGGAAGGTTTGTTTAGGTAAAGAATAAGGTGATACACCTATTATGAATTACAGCTGTCAGGAAAGAAGCTGAATTCTAGTTCATAGCAGTGACTGTTTAGTTATGTTTTGAAAAGTCACAGAATCATCAAGGGTGGAAGAGACCTGCAAGATCACTTAGTCCAACCATTAACCCAGCGCTACCGTAACCAGCCCTAAACCATATTCCCAAGTGCCACATCCAGAAGTCTACCTGCTGAAAATAGTTGCAGTAATTCCAAGACTGTTCTGTGCCACATGAATAATGTATATTTCCTACAGGTGTAAAGTAGGTTGTTGTAAGGATGGATTTAGCACATCATTGTTTTTTTCGTTGGTTAGCTTTTGGGTTTTTTTGGTTTTTTTACCTACCTTGCCATTTCAGAATTCTCATCTACTTGATTCTTTTAGCAGTGAAAATAAAAAAAGCTGCATTGTTGTTATGGATTTCACTGTCTATGTCTAATTTATAAATGGTAACATTTTCTGTATTTGTGTTTTGTAGATTGTTAGTTCCTATGGTAAACCCAAAAACATTGCAACATGGCCCGTTTGGTTTTTAAGCAGAATACAGAAATATACTCACTAATCTTTGCTGGAGGACTTACCCAGACTTTCTTAACACAGGAAATGAAACTTGCCATTTTGGAGAACATTTGGATTAAATAGCCAATTGGGCTTTTTTAGATGTTGTTCCAAGGTCTGAGGGTGATGTTTTAGCCGGTAAGATGCTGACAACATTACAGAGCTTCACCCCACACTTTTTCATTGCAGCTGAAATTACTGGAAATATGTAATGATTAGTATTTTTTGCTGAAAGTCTTCAGTTGAAAAAGTGTCTGTGAAGTGCTGTTACTTATAAAGTATTAAAGAAGAGACAAAACCAGCAAAGAAGTTTTTACATTGTAGCAAAGAAATACACTAAATACATCAATTTGTTTTTATAAGCGCTAAGCAGTTATTTTCTTTTTTTTAAGTGACTGTGATATTGCTAGCAGTGTGAATGTGCTGTTTTTGTAAAATGCCTGTTCACCTGTTCAGCCCAAGTCTGATGAAGAACTAGACTTTTTTCAGTTCAAAGAAAAGTTACTAAAATACTGAAAAACATAAAGCAGAACTAGAATCTAGGTATTTTAGTGGTATCTCCCAGTGGCTTAAAGCAAAATTTCGAGGAAGTGGTAGAGGTAGAAGTACAGAATGTCGCTGTTGCGTACTTTTTTTTTTCCCTCTGGTAACTGAAGGTTAAATGAGTAGCAAGCAGAATGCCTTAAACAAGATTGGTATATTGATTAAAACGCTGATTTAACAGCTCGCTTTCTCCCTTTGGAAACCTGGAAAAGATAAGCCAGCTGCTGTCTAAGAGTGCTGAGTGTCCACTGAGAGTACACTATCTATCATCACAATATGGTGATGAGAGGTGTTTTATGTTTGTGTTAATTTCCCCCACTAAATCAGTAATTATTACAATCCTGTCCCTGCTGTTTACCCTGCAGCTGTTTTTCCATTTGTCGAGAGAGCGGGTGTTCTCAGAGGACCGCACACGCTTCTATGGTGCAGAAATTGTCTCTGCCCTGGACTATCTGCATTCTGGGAAGATTGTGTACCGTGATCTCAAGGTAAAAAAAAAGAAAGGAAAAAAGTAATCAAATTTTTGTTTTTGCAGAGACTATGGGGACAAACACAAAGTAATTATAAAGTTGCACTATTCAGAGTTAATGGGAAAAAAAAACATCTGTGTTCAGTTTTAAGTTCTGTGTGTGCTGGAGGAAGTCGTTTGATACAGTAATCTCTAGATGGGTACATTCCCTGACTTTAACTTGATTAAAAAATGAAACAGCATCCTGTAATAACAACATTTGAAGGAGATTTAAACTTCTGATCCTCATCCTCCCCACCTCCTATTACTTATAACTTAACTTGGAATTTCAACGCAAGTCTCAGTTGTCAGTGTCCTCAAACAAGGGAAATGGTGAATTGGGACACTGTGACTGCATTCTGTTTATCTCAGCAGAGGTATGTTTTTGTGTGATGTGAAGACATTTAAAACAGTTCAGAACACTTCAGTAGGAAAAGAGTTTCAGCATTAATTTCAAAATTATTTTGTTTTTTGTATCTTGGGAAAGATTCATATTTTTGGAATTTAGTTTGTCTTAGATTTGCCCGCATTATACAGTTGTTTATCCTCTGTTGCCTGGCACTCTGTTGCTCCTGGTACTCTGCGTCACAGTATGACTGCGTTCTATGAAAAGTAACCTCTGTTTTCAACAGGAACCTTTTCTAACTTATGTAGGAGAGATCTCTAAATTCAATGATAAGACTGTTTTATTTCTGTGTCAAACCTTTAATTTCATGTACAGGAAATTAGGCTTTCCCATTGTACATGCACACTAGTGGAATTCATTCATGGAATCCTTTGTACAGGAGCTGAGGAGAAGGAGGCAATGGTAGGCAAGTTCTGCTCAGGGAGGCAGACAGAAAACAAAATACATTCTGTCTGTAGCAGAATCTGTCGTACTAACAGAAAATGCTGTGACATCTTGGAAAAATATGGAATTGTCTGGTCAAAGAAATGATAGGTGAATTTTTATTTAAATTCTAAATAATAAGGAAAGAGAAATTTGATGTCATTACTCTCCTATTTCTGGTGTCATCTACTTTAGTTTTCTTTGTATGACACTTCCAACAGAAAATCTACACCTTTGAATAATATTTCAGGCTTTATGCAGGCTTAGAAAGACAGGGATATGATTGTTCTATGTTGGTATTTTCACTATGTACCTTATAGTTTGAAAAAAAAAAACCAAAAATGTTTTTTGTTGAGAAAAGTTGTTCAGAATATGTTTTCCTTTGTTTCAGTTCTATCTGTATTTTAAGTACTGCTAATTAACAACTTCTGGGAAGGTGATATTAGCCATTTCACATCTCAAAGCAAGAATCGTGTATTTAGAAAGCAGTGCAAAGCATGCAGAGGTACATATTGACCACTTCAGAAGTGTCCTTTGCAAGGAGACGAAGAGGAATTTACCTCAGGGTTTTGGGTTTTTTTATCAGTAGCTGCCTTATCCCCACTTCTGTCTGTTGTTGAAAAGGTTGTGGAAGATGGAGGTATTTTAAGGATTTATGGATATATGCTGTTTCATGACAGTATAGTAAGTAAAATGTATCTTGATAGTGAAGGTCATGTTAGAGCAAAGGAAACCTATGAAGTCTTACCAAATGACAGCCATGACTGCAACCTTGAATTGTTTGAGTGCGTCTTCAGAATATTTAGAAAATTATTTCCCTTTTGTTCTGTGGAAGATGCACCAAACTTGTAAAACTTCAGAATGAAGGGTCATGCTCTGATTGACCTGAGATTTGCTATTGTAAACTGTATTAAAGTGTTAGCTAATTATTTAACTTGTATGATAGTAAACTCTGTTAAATGCTGTAATATAATAGATGCTGTAATTCTTTTTAAAATTAAAACTGAATTACATTCTGTTGTAAGGATAACTCTATCTTTTTTTACAAAAATGGTGTAAAACATCAACCTGTCCTGTTAAGAAATACTAAGGGAACATTTTTCTCCCCAATACACAGTTAGAAAATCTAATGTTGGATAAAGATGGACACATAAAAATTACAGATTTTGGACTTTGCAAAGAAGGAATCACAGATGCAGCAACTATGAAAACATTCTGTGGTACTCCAGAATACCTGGCACCCGAGGTATGATTTAGAATATATTCTTATAATACAGTACAAAATGTTTCTTTTCCATTTAACTTTAGACTGACAGTCTGCCTGATTAGTACTATACAGTTGTTATTCAAAATGGAACGTACTGCTGTTCTTTGAGGTGATTGTATGCATATTGATGCTTTGCTTTGTAGTGTTTAAAAAGCCCTCTAATGTGCACTTTCCTTCTCGTGTTTGCCTTCCTCTGTTAAAGTTTTTATCTTCCAATGATTTCTTCAAAAATAATTTTCCATCTGTCTGTCACTTGGAACATATGATCCTGCCTAACTGAGCTGTGCAGCTAGCATTTATATAGCCTCAGTGGAGGCGAGGGAAAATAGGAAGGTACTGAGTTTGGGTTTTATCTGAACTCCCCAGTTGCAGGGAGAGGGAGTTGAAATTTTAGATAGTTCTGCTAAAAACAGTTCAGTGTATCAGCCTAAGAACTAGCTGAGGGAGGGACACCAAAACTTAGCTGTTTCCTGACATGTAAGCAGAAGGGACATCACGGGGTGTGTCACCCCATTTTTATGATTAGCTAGTGCCAGGAGTGCCAAGCATCACACTTCTCCAGAATTGATAAAAAGATGGACATGAGGGCATTGTTTTGGTTCCTCTTGCAGCTCTGGTTTGGCCACTTGAGAATGTGTTGTAGAAGCCAAAGTCCATCCAAATGATCTGTGCCGGTATTATTAGTGCCGACAGCTTTGCCACTGATGTCTACTAAAAAAAAAGCAAGGGAAGCATTACCAAGATTGGGTTTTTTATCACACTTATTGAAGAATGAGCAAGTAACTTTTTATTTGTGAAACTATATAGTCCTTTGAGAAGAATTTGGTTGTCTGATAAATAGTGAAATTCCTCTTTCATCTGCAGTAGAACTAATGCAAACCTCATTTTTGTGTATGTGTGTAAGTGTAATGGTAATACTCAATACTTCCCTCTACTGTAAGAGTCTGTGGTATTTCCTGTTTGAAAGGTATAAAATGTGTTATGATTTCTCACTTCTTTCTGGGAAGAAGAGACTATTTCTTAGGAGTCTGTTTCCGTTGTTACTCTTCAAAGTACGCTGTCAAATTAAGGATTGTGGTGTCATTGTGACATTGTGGAGTCACAAAATATTGATAGATCCAATGAGAAAAAGATGAATTGCGATCCCATTTAGGAAGCACAGACAGATGAAAGTGCTTTTGATTCTGATCGTTTATAAGGGTGTTTTCATAGATTAGATTACAGTTTTTGGATCTCTGCATTTCAGTTCAGTTAGGACTAAGTTCACAGTCTTTGTTATAGGAGAGTGTGGTACTAAATTCTGGTGTCAGAGGAGAGACAAGTTTTAAATATCGGGAATTACTTTTGCAGATTTTAATCTTTTTAATAACAGGAAAGAAATCGTTTTGACTATGAACAAGTCTGTAAGGGACTTCATGGATGTCATTCAAATCACTCTTCAAAGATGTAGATGATCAGTGATATGTAGGTGTGTTCTAATAAAGGGAAAAGGGTAGCACATAGTTATATTTTATTAGCATAAAAGTACAGATTAGATGAATATGTACAAGATTGTACATATGTACAGATTAGATGGATGCATTCCTATAAAAACAGTTGCCTTTCATTAAAAAAAAAAAGGCAAATATTTCAATATAGCTTACACAGTTACTGTCACTTAAAGGTGACAATAAATAAGATTGATAGATAAGATTCATAGCCTTTATCCATAGACATGAGAAGATGTGTAAGTCATAACAAATTTTAAAGTAGGACCGGTGAAGATGAACGAAATACAAAGATCAATTCCACAACACTTGTTTGGCAATCTTTCTTTTAAAAATGGGCCTGAGAGAGATCGTGTGTAATCAGTTATTACCCTGACTTTTGTCTCAGAGAAGTGAAACATAAAACTCTTTTGTCAAGAAGCAACTGCTGTCTCTCCTTACATTTCATGTAACTTTTTATTTACAGCTTTTCTTTTTGGGAAGGATATGGCTTTGATATAATCTAGAATGTGGTCATCAAAGTTCAGTGAGTTTCAGCAAGGGAAAGTGTGCTACCCTGTACTGCAGGCATGATTAGAGCAAGAAGAAAACACACTTTTCCTGTGTTTACAGGAATTGAAGTAGAATTTTCTAAGAATATTATGGTATGTACAGATCATAAAAGGTTGAGATAGACCCAGAAAAACCATTTTGTCACTGGTGCAACTGGACATTTATTTAATTCTTTTAATGCTTGCTTGGATTGGATCAGGATATTTGCCAGTCTGGTAATTGTTTGGACTGAGAATATGATGAGCTACTGCACAGCTCATCTTGATATGAACTGAAACTAAGTTTTTCTTATGGGGAAAAATGTGATTTTGGGCAGGAGAGAGAGTTTGGACTAAAGACAATTATGCTATTTTGTTAATTTTCTATTAAGAAAAACTAATAGAATGTGTTGCAGAGACAGAAACGGTAGGAGAAGTTGATGGGCAACTTAAAAATGAAGAGAAGCTTGCTGAAGAGTTGTTTGTGTAGGAATATAAAGGAACAGAAGGACAGAATAATTTTTGACGTGGCTTATGCAGTTTCATTTTAATCTCCTTTCTCTTTAAATGTAAAGGTAATCGAGACATCAGAGTAACGTGCTTTTTGAAATTCTATGCAACTTTTGTCTAAATAACAGGCATTATTTGCCACCTTCAGAACTACTGGATGAAAAAGGGAACTTGTGGGAAATGGCACAAATTAAGGGAAAGCTGCTGTTAAGGTGCTGCTACATGGCATATGCATTCACAAGGTTTTAAGACCAATGTGAACTTCTAAGAGTTGGGAAATTGCTATTAAAAAAAGACTGTGGAGAAGAAACTTCTTGTTAGTCTCATTCTTCCATCATGCTCTGGAGGTCAAGTTCTCACTCATGTTTCGATCCCTCTGGTGAGCACTAATGAATATTGATTGTTAGGGTTTATTTAGGGGAAGGGATAGTTCCTGTTGTTATTGTGGTTCATTTTATTTTATGCACTTCTGTTAATTTTTTTTTAAGAAAAAGGATAAGGAAACACTCCACCAAATTGTCTACACTGATAAAAACATGCAGGTGTTCTGGTTCAGCTAAAGACCTGAGAGGCCTGTAGTGATGGTGCTTCAAAAAGATAGAAAGAATTTTGTGTATGAAATTCCCTTAAAGTGAGGGTAATGTATTTTTGAAGGGTTGGAGATAAGTTCAGTTCTCTACCTTTACTCTTGTTTTGTTCTTTTCATGTTAAAGCTGTACTAAGAAGTGCATTTACAAGCAGAAATGCTGTGTTGTACGTGATAGAGTCCTGGAAACAGATACCTGCATCATTCAGGTTTTGTGCCTTGATGGTATTTTCCATTTATTTTTCACCTAGAACTAGAAGCAATACCTGCTGCATTGTGAAGGAATTGCATTGTATTTCCATTCTATTTCTACCATTGACTTAGTGCCTTTGCTTCTCCAAGGATTTCTGTGAGGTTTCTTGCATGCTTTTAAACATGAGTCCTTTATTCTTTGCCCTGTGGTAGCTTGTAAAGAAGACACAGGCAGTGACTGTCCAGAAGTAGGCTGCTTGTAGCATCTTATCCTGTGCCTCAGGCAACATAGTGCAGACAGACTCAGTCAAGATGGATGTGTGAACTCGTGTGGATATATTTCTGGGTTTTGTTCCTCCCTTTGAATATAATCTTTTTAGTGCTGAGCTAATTATGTAGTCTCAGTTTTACTGTTGAGTTAGAGTACCTGATCAACTTTCCAACTGTAAAACAGTTTGAAAATCAAATGTAGCTTACATGCAAGACCCAACAAAATTAGAAGTGTTAAGTACGTTTTGGCAGTTCACTTTTATTATGCCCAGTCCTCAAATGTACCAGCAGACAATCATCTGAATGTTAGTTATTTTTCACATGCTTATGTGATCACACAAAAAGTACATGCTAAAAAGAAGCAGATGGTGACAGATGGGGAAGGTTGAATAAGGTGGTTTTGGAAACCTAGAAAAATGCACTTCTGTAATAGTGTAAAAATAAAAATTCTTTGATCGCCAAGTTAGAATGAACAAAATGGAGTGCACCCCCTAGCCCCCCAAAAAAGCCCCCAAAACCAAACAAACCCACAAAAACTTTAAAAGAAATGGGACCTATGAGTACTCAGTATATATTTAGGAAAGAGTATGTTATACAGTGTTGTCTTGTCCAAGGGTAGTTTTTATCAGCCAGAGAGTTGGAAAGGTGGTGGTTGTATTCTTTTTTCTTTCTTTTAAAATGATCCATTCAACTCAATTGTGTTCCATACTCAAAGAATGGTGTCAAAAGGGTCATTCTTTATCATAATACATTGGTAGTGTTGCAGGTTGTGATATTTTTCTTCTGATGCCACAAAAAGATTTTAACTCTCTCATTATAATGGTACATAAATTATGGGTGTAATGAGGATATCTGTATGACTAGAGCTAATCTCTAACAGGGAGCATTACCTCTGAGTCATACAGGCAAATGTAAAGCTAAGCAAGTAGAGAAGGTATAATCACCAAAAGAAAAAGTTTCTTTTGTGTGAACCATCACATCCAAAGATTTACCCCACTATGAGAGCTGGAGATTTGCTTATTCATTTTCGTTTGTTTAGTGGAGTCTTAGCATTCATATCTATCAAGTTACATAAAAAAATGAACCATTCTTTAAAAAAAAAAATCTATTATGGATGTATTTTTCTCCATAAAATAAAAAGTATCTAATCTGATAAATATTAATTTCCAAGTCTTCTACCAACACTGATGCCATAATTTTTTTTGTTTTGTTTTGTATTTGAGTAGTGTTTGTCTTAAGCCTATGGTATGTTTCTTGGTGAGGCAAAATGTTTTGCTTTTGGTTGTTGACTTTTGCTTAAAACCAAAAAGCCACAACTTCTGATAACCTGTACTCATTTTCCTGGAAGTATAGTTAGTAGTTGCTCAGTGCCTGAACAGTGTAGTTACACTGATGTATTTTACTTAACTGATTTTCTTTTGGCTTTGAAAGGTTAGTTGAAGTTTACTTACTCTGTGTTTACTTTGATGCTTCATGCATAATCCGATTCTTAGCAGAGGCACAATAGAATTTGTTTTACCTGTGGAAATGTGGTTTAGTGCTGGCACTTGCTCTTGAACAGCTGTCTGCTGTATATTTGGCTACGTTTTATTTCTGGGTGAGGACCAGTGGAGGGGGGTGAGGAGGAATAGCATCTATGTCTGAAAATATTTTCCCTTTTGATTTATGGGAGATTCACAATGTGGAATTTTCTCTTTACACTAGAATTACAAGCAAAAAATTATTTTTTTATGTTGTAAGGAAATAAAAATGCAGGAAGTTTTATGTTGAAATGCTAGGATCTCATGAAAAGTCAAATGTGGGGTTTTTTCTGTTTGGTTATCACTTATGTTTTAGTGTTCTACCTCCTTTCATCATATGCTCCCGAGTCATCAAAAATGCTAGGGATTTGAATGTGAGCATTTTTGTCAGCTTGGTTTTGCTAGTGGGCCCCTGAGATGAACATGATGAAATGTGGACAAGGCAGGGTATCCAGAGCAGAACATCATAACCAAAAATAACCAGTATCAAGGTAAAAAGATGGGGAACATTTAGATAAAGAGTAGGAAAGCATGGCTTAGTTACACATAAAGCAGCATTGCCGCAACAAGAGATATATTAGCAGAAGAGTTAGACTTTCTCCTGAAGCCAGATAACTGATAATGTAACAAGAATTTGAATTTTCATGCTATCTGGTTAATCTCACCAGGCACAAAAACCAATTGTCCACATGCAGTATCAGACTTCTCAAGGGGAAAGATGTAACAAATATGCAAAAATAATAAAACAAACAAAAGACTAGAAAAGAGATTAGCTTGACACTGCCCATAAATAAACTTTTGTACTCAAACCAAAACTTTAAAGCACAGAGCAATTTTCTAATAAAGTGCACATGTTTTTTGTGAAACAAATAAGTGTGGCAATTCTTGGAAAGACTGTCTCAATGACATGCTTGAAGCCTTTTTCATTAATTTTCATTTAATCAATACAAACATTATTTCCATCTCAGCAAAAGCCTTTAGTTTTTCTGAGAGTAATGAAGCATAAACAAAAGCTGAACAAATGCTGTTTAACATCAGTAAATATTCAATATAATTTCAGGAAGAATGAGCAACCAGAAAAAAAAAATCACAGTATTATCATTATTTATTACTTCTTACACATCTTCCATCTTATGGCAGTGTATGTTTTAGAGACTACTGCTAATGCAGTGATAATTAATACAGATATGAACAAGTCTGCAGTTTTTCTTCTAGTGGTAGAGTGGGTAGAGAGTTATGAGAGATTTGTGCCATCTTTCTGTAGATTGAAATCATATTTTGCTTTTATTTTCTGCCTTCTATGAAAGGTGTCTTTTCAGGGGCTTTTTAAGATGATGTGGTTGTTTTCTTGGCTTTTTTCTATTATTTATTTTTCGCCAAAAAGCCAGCTCTTTGTTAGAATACTTTTTTTCATGTGCAACAGCTTAACTGCCTTTTTCTTTTTTTTTTTTTTTTAGATTTTGAAATCTACTGAAGTCTGTCTCTTGTGGGAGGTTAAATGCATTAATTAGTATTGCGTACTCTTTGTCCTAGGAGATTTTGTTCAATTCACATTTATATCAGCACGTGTTCTAACAAATTTTTAAAGAAATTTTTTGGCTATTTATTTTGTTAAGGTTACATAACAAAAAACTAGATAAGATGGGCAAAATCTCAAGTACAAAAATGCATTGGGAAGATAGTTTACATTAGGACCAGAAGTAAAACAGTACTGCAGACTAGATAGAAAGTGGAGAAAAACTACATGCAATAATTAGAGCAGTAGAAAATCTCAGGTGTCCGTTTCCAAGGATGTCTGTAACCTTGATGTTGTGTCTTTTCAGCTGTGTATAGTAAAACCAATGAGTATTCATTCAAGTGGGTGTTTTTACTATTGGCGCAGCAATACTTCCACTCTTCTTACCAAAATACGGTTATAGTAATTAAATTGTATAATACTTGGCAAACATACTCTTCTGTAGGATGGATTTTCATACATCTGGATAAAAGTCTGTATCTATAAAGAAGTGTGTATTACCTTTGTTCACTAGTGTTAGATTATAAACTTTCTTATTGTTGTGGTTGTTACCACAATTGATAGAAAGTTCTTGGAAATAACACTTTTTAACTTTTGTTGAATAATATGTGGGTGAATTTTTTTTTAACAGACCAACAACTGTAGATATAAAAATGTGTGAAAGGTTACCAGGAATGCTTAAGGAACATACACTCCACCTTAACTGTAAGGTTAATTGAAAACAGGGTATTTTTCCCCTTAAATTAACAGTACATTGGTGTGTCCAAGTTCTCAGTTTTCTTTCACAAAATAGGTGTGCAGACAGTTTGTTTAGATGTTTAAATATTTTTCCATCTGTTCTGTCAAAATTATTGATTGAGCAACAAGCTACTTGTAATGTCCTATCTGAAGGTCTATATCTAATGGATTAAGGGAAACCATAATTATGTCAAAAATGTAATTGCTTTTCCATTAAGTTACCTTGGTTATCCAGCACAAAGTATGAGTCCAGTATTTTGATATTCTTCTTTTAAAGGTAAACCCCAATGCTGACAATGCTTTGTAGAGGATTGACAGTGAATTTTACATTGAGCCTTTCATGCTCAAGGTTACTGCTAAATTTGTCTGTGTTTGCAGAGTCCAGAAGTTACAGCAGCTACCTACCCTTTAAAGGTCTGTGGGAAATACAGTTCTTGATTGTGTGAATTTCTGCTGTGCAACCAAAGGTCTTCTAGAGGATGCTCATCAGGGATGTTGTGTTTCAAGAAAATGCGATAAAGGCAGGATTAAGTGATTTTCTGCATTCACCTCAGTTTATGTCTGAATATATTCAGTGTTCTGTGATTAGTGAAGTATTGGAGAATCCTAGATCCACTGAAGGTGAGGGGAAGTATATGATTAAGATGCTCACAGAGTATTTTAACTTCACCTGTTACACTGCTGGCTCGCCTCCTGAAGAAAGTCTCTTCACAGAAACTTGTAAAAGCATTGCCTGTGCATGTACCAGCTTCTCTTTGGCATTGAGTCGTCTGCTTCCTAAGTCTCTGCCCCAAGCCCTTGTAAACAGGAGTTTGCAGGTGTATCTCAAGCTGTTGCCTCCAGCTCTAGCTACTGAAGCAATAAAGATAATAAAAGATACCTTTTTACTGTTATCACCATAAAATTAAATGGACATCAAATTCTGGACTGTACATTCGGCTCTTAAAGGAGTGACATGTGTAAAGCCAAGAATACCTGGAGATGTATTGACTAATAAACCTAAAGATTAAAATCTACAACAACTGTTGAAGTAGAGGAGGAGGTCTTTTCAGTGGATTTTAGTTTTGGGAAAGAGAAAACTTCCAATGGTACTACAACTTTTTATTCAAGTCTGAGACAGTGGACTTTTCAGCAGGGGGAGTAATATTATAATGTTAGAAGACTGCCCTTTTTTGGGGGGAGGGTCAATAAATGTAAATACAAGAGTATTTTTCTTTACTGATCTGTAATTACTTGTCAGCAAAATGAATTATTCTGTATGAGGGAAAACCACAATTGAATACCATGATCTTAGCAGCCCTGCAGTGTGTTTGTGTTGTCTTAGTCATCACGAAGGAAAACTTAGGTCTGTGAACTGAATTTTTTTGTTCTGTATGTAGGGCTTTGCAGTCTTTACTCTGCGTACAAAGCACTCTATCCCGTTGTATACCTGGTCATTGCCAGCAGTACTCTCCAGAAATCCCAAAGAGTGCAGAGATAGTGGAGTCACTAGAGAATACTTTGTTTTCCCTTGTTACAGTTGGCTATTCCTGCTATCTCAGTAAATTTAAGAAACAGTTGAGTTGCCTTTTAACCGCAATACAAATGAAAATTTTAAGGTAAATAAATAGCTCTCCATTAGCTAAAACTGTAATGATGTCCAGTGCTGCTAAAATATCCACAAAAGCGCTACAGTACCTGCAGATGCCTGATGTTTCTTCTTATTAGAAAGTATGTATGTTACTTAACCTTTTGCATATTTATATAACACTGGCGAATAAAAACTTCATTGGCACCTGAGCAGCTGTTTTTAAAAGCATCTGTATAAACCCAGACTGTCTTCATACTGCAGGTGTAGGTGTTAAGTTTTAGAGGAGCAACGATGACTGTAAAAACTGTGGTAGTTTCAGTGCAGCTATGAGTGTATGACCACACTGGAACCTTGTTATACTGTTGGTGTGCTTTAGAGAAATGCTTGTTGGGAAGGGAAGCAGGGCCTTAATCTTCCCATTGAGTGAACACAGCTGTTACAGCTGTCTGTGTGTGCAGGAATACCTGTTAGAGTCAGTGTAACTTCTGTGGTGTAATTTTGGGTTCATAGAGTCATAGAATCAGCTGGGTTGGAAAGGACCTCTGAGATCGTCAAGTCCAACCCTTGATCCACTTACCAGTTGACAAGCATTTCTTTCTGCAGCAGTGCCGTATCTGATGCTGCCTGTCCTGGTGTTCTCACTTGTGCTGCTGGAACTGTTCACATGGCAATTGAGTGGCTTAGATCAGAGGACTTGATCCAGGTGAAAAATAGTCCAAGGCGAAGTTTTTTCCCCCATTTTTTCTACTCTCTTATGTAGTATGTTGCATTACCTTTTGGCAAGGTAATGGAAACCGTGGTGAAAGAACAGAAACAAGAGCCTGAATTAGGCTGGTACTGCCTCTGAAAGAACCAGTTGTGGAACTAGAGCCCTGAAAACAAATTGAGTAAGATTCCCTTAATTAATAAAAGTGATGATAATTTTTTGAGTTTTGTTTCCCATGATCTGTGGGATCATCCAGAATTGCAGTCAGTCCACCTTCTGCTTTACTCAGTGCTGGCAAGTCACTTGGGTACTGTGATGATGTGAGGGATGAATGACTATAAAGGCTGTCCACACACTGTCACATCATGCTGGAGCTCTTGTCTTCTAAGACCTCATCTAGATCTTGACAGGTGGCTTGGGATTCTGGCAGGCAGTGTGTGTGAAGCAGGTGAAGGAAGGGAAGTTATATATCTGAATGATCTGACTATTTAAACAAATTTTGTGGAAGAGAGCATGTAACTTCATCTTTGCTTTATGAAAACGCACCTGACTTGAGTACATGCTCAGTGTTGGTGCTCTTTCTGAGCTCAGGAGTTCTGTGTTGTACTCCTGGAGAATATCAGTACATTGCTTTACAACAGATACCAGAGTGGTTGAACTTGTGCCCTCTACAATGGTTTTGGTGGGGCTGCTGCCTTTGCTGCTGTGACCTTGAAGGAACTGTGTTGTTAGGACAGTGCATTTGCTTAAATATAGACCTGTGGGTCCTTACGGCAAAGAACAAGAATTGTATGATTGTACACTACTAAGGGCAGTGTACAAAGTCCAAGAGATCAAACTTTCCACAGGGTCTATGTCTGGCCGGGTGCTTAGGCTGGTACCCCACATATACAAGAATATCCCACAAATACTGGAAAGACAGCAATGTTAGTCCTCACAACCAAAGGAGGTGTTTCTAAAAGTAAATATCCAGTTCACAGCAGGCAAAAGATTGAACTATTCCTAGGTACAAATCCCACAGCTGTGTGTCATGTTCATTTTAGGACTGAGTTGAAGTTTTCTTGACCTATGTTCAGTGTAATTAAAAACAAATCCCTCAAATCCAAGAACTGTTTGGAAAGGATTCTGTAATGCTAGGGCAGTGTGTATAGACACTTTCTCATGCCTGCCCTAATTGCATAGATTTGGTTGTAGGAGCTGCTGGACTCCAGCATTTCACTTCCATTGACTGGTCACAGTCTACAAATCCTGATGTTTCTTAACACCATGAGGACTACAAATGACTTGAAGGAAATAATAGTGCATCTTCACTGTGAACGCATTATGCACAATATTAAATTATATTAAAATAACTTGAGATGCATTTTGCTTTATTTACACTATTTTCAGGCTGTTTTCCTTTTGCCTAAATAAAACCCTTTTGATGCTCTTGCTTGTCTGGCTGGCTGTAAACCAGGTATTTAAACAAAAATAAAGAGTTGCCAGTTTTGCCAGCTGGGGATGAGAACCCGGCTGGTGATATGCGGGTTTGGGAGGCAGTTAATCCAGCTTTTATGCTTTTTTATGATTTTATGTAAAAAGAGGTTAAAAATCACATTTGGCTCTTTCTTTGTACCACTGCTTTGTTGCTGTTGTGGGAATGCAGCAAAAGGTTGTTCATACTTTTTATTATTATTAGGTAAAGTCCTGCATAAATTACGTAAAGGCACAAATACAATTGGCTTTAGCTATTGTCCATGTGACTTGCCTTGTTCAGAGAACGATATGTTTTATTTTCCCGTTGCCTTCTTTTATAAATCACAAATGTAAACCACACCTCAACTTACTTGTAAAAAGAATCTACCAGTATCTCTTAATCTTATATATTTTGCTAGCTTCAAATGAAAAGAGTAGCTAACTTTGCAGATAAGAGAAACAGTAATAGTACTAATAGATATAGTAGAAAAATACATAATGCTTTTATTCTGTGGTAGAAGAAACGGTGATTTAAAGACAAGCATCACAGATTTTATATACAGCTTTTCAGCAAATAGCTTGCAATATGCTCAAACTCATAAAACATTTAATTAATTTTAAAATGTGGGAGTTATTTTAGTTAGTTTTGTCATATGTACTTATTCCGATAATTTGTTGAATTTTACACTTCCCAAAATTTCACCCTCTCTTTGGAAATATCAGTGATGTAACAAGTCTGTTTGTTTTGGCACAGTTGTAAATAGTATGTGTTAATGTGTTAATATTTATGATTTTTAAATCTTATATACACAAGAGGGATTTTTAATATACTTCTTTTCATTGTGTTTCTGCTACTAATCCTTAGGGACAGTGAAAACTAGGAGTATGAATGCATTAATTACTGTGGGATATCCAAAATTGCCATACTGGATCAGACTGCGTGTTGTTTCTGCTAATAGCATGCACCAGATACTTCAGAGCAGGCTTGGATTTACTCTGGGAGAAAAAAGAGAGGCAAATAAATGAGCTCAACACCCCTCATTAGGGCTGGCTAGGGTAATGCGTGTGTCCTGTGGGTGGCCGTGGCCACTTGGTGTCCCCAGGTTGGTGAGGACTGTCTCTGCTCTTGCTTCAGAGGAAATTGTTACACATTTTAGACAATCACAAGATAATGTACTCGTGGATAAAAGTTATTTCTGATCTTTTAGGTGTTGCTGTATTCGATAAAGCCTGAAGGCTTTACATGTCACCAGATTTTTACTACCTTGTATCTAAAGGGCTGTTCCTGTATGCTTACTGTTTGAATCTAGATGAGCTCTGTGATGGTGATTGCATGTGTCTGTGTGTTGTAAAAAGTATTTTGTTTTCTGTGAGTTAGTTTGTTGTTGGTTGGGGTTCCTTTAAAATCAGTCACATGGTGCTGCCTTTCAGAATCTGCCTTCCAGTGATACAGTAACAATTCTATATAAAGAACTATTTAATTCGTTATAAATATAGTTCTGCTGTATTAGTTGCATTTCTTTGAGCTTTCTACCTGTTTATTATTTAAGTCTAATGTCTTGTTTTAAGGTTTTTTAATAGATCTTTCAGAAAGAAATATTGGCAACTTGACACATACAGTCACAGTGCCTTCTGTTTTAATGTTTATTAACTTCTAACTGTTTCATCTTTTTTTGAATGAAGGGGCATGATCTACTAGAAATTCACAGAAATTGGAATTATATATTCAGTAGCCTTCATTTTCCTTATTGCTTATGGTTTTGTTATGTGTGTATGCTGCTCTTATGTTGTCTCCATTTCTGCAGTTTAATATGAAGGTGTATTAAGGTCAAGACACACTGCTTAGATTCCTTATTCCAGTTCTCTGGGGCTGCTGGCAGAAGGGTTGCTTTTAGGTGCACGACATTGGAGGCATTATGTTAAAAAATGATATCAACTTTATCACATTTCCATGCTTATATCTTGCAAGCATAGTATCATAGTAAACATAGTATGGTATAAACATTGTATTTTTTTGCGCTGTTGCAGTTCAGCTGTTATGACTATTTAATGGAATGCAATGGAACTGTCAGGAGAAAGGCACTGAGGACTTTTAATATAAACAAAGATCATAAAGGAACTAAACTTGTCTCAGTGAGATTAAGGTGGTACTAAATTGTAGGCTTTGGACAGGTAGGGTAAGAAAGAGCAAGTGACTGAGCAAAGAGGTGCTTCACCTCATCTAACTGAGGCATTAGTACTTATAGGTAGTGTCTCTTTCTAAAGCTATGTGTAAATGAGATGGTAGAGGACATAGGAAAGGGGAAAATGCAGTCAAAATAATTGTGAGCAAGTAATTCTCAATTTTTTAGTTTGGTTTTAGCAGTGCAGTCAGTGGTATGCCTGGAATTTCCGTGAGCTCAGGTGTGTGAGTCAGTGCTGCAGTTGCAAGTATTGAGTCAGGTTCTGGGAGTCCTTGTAGCACACTGTGAAAATAAAGCCTCAGAAACCCATTCATATTCAGAGTTGCATTAAACAGACTGAAATGATTGTGTTTGAAATGTATGTCTTACAGATGCTTTTGGTTTCTGTCTCAGGTATTAGAAGATAATGACTATGGTCGTGCAGTGGACTGGTGGGGATTAGGAGTTGTCATGTATGAAATGATGTGTGGAAGATTACCGTTCTACAACCAAGATCACGAGAAACTATTTGAACTGATACTAATGGAGGACATAAAATTTCCTCGAACTCTATCTGCAGATGCAAAATCATTATTATCAGGCCTACTGATAAAGGATCCAAATAAGCGGTGAGTGAAATTAATTAGATATACAGGCATAATAAACACTCTAATTGTACTGGGTAATGTAAAAGTAGGCCAGTGGTGCCTGGTTTTTCTGATTGAAGGATCTGTCAATCACAGGCAAGGGCCATATGAAGCCATACAGTCTCAGATTTCCACTGTTTCAGTGCAGCAATCATTTACAAAACACAGGAGAAGCTTTTTTAATAATTCACAGCAAATACAGGGGTCTTTTTAGGTTTAGAGTGTACCAGAACAAAGTGAAAGCTCTCAATCGTTTTTTCCAGTAGGACTTAACCCTGAGTTGACTGTAGTGTCTCGTGGGGACTACAGCACTTGTTCTTTCCATCATGGCAGGAGACATGTATAGACAGCCACAGCTATGTTTTATTAGGGCACATAAATAAATTACATGTTAGATCATGTAAACTCGTAACTGATTAAAGAATACAGCTTCTGAGTGAAATTTAAATAGAGTGGTTTGAAAGCAAGTATCACCCAGCTGCTGTCTGTGCCCTTTTGTGATAGGCTTTTCCCTCTGGGATTGTTGCGTAGGAGAGCCATTTTACCAGTGGCTCCAGCACTGGACCAGCAGTGTCCAGTCCTCTGTGGTTCTAAAACAAACCTCTGACTTTGTAAATCAGTGGGATTTGTTTGTAGGTACCTTTTTTCCCCAGTATCTGTCATTCTTGTGAGTCTCTTGGCATGTTTTAGGGCTGCAGACGTTGTCTTGTCTCTCTTTTCTAGTCCTCGTTCACCCTCTGTTTTTTCTCGAGAAGTTTTCAGTAGTGAGCATTGCCTGCAGGTGCTCCAGGCAGGACTGGTTGTCATGTCTTTTCAAGGGATTTGTCTGGATGCAGCCAAGTGCAACAGCCAGGACAGCACCAAGTGGTCAGCTTGTCTGCTCTAACTGAATTTGCTGTATGCAGCACAAACCAACCAGACAAATACATGGAGAGTAGAGTAAAACTGTGTTTCTGGAGCAACTCCTAATGCATTTTAACCTCCAAACAATCTGCCCCACCAAATACATTAACTTTTAGAACTGAAAAGATGCTTCCTTGTGATTAATCTTTGCAAACAGGAGTGTTTATTACAGACTTACATTTACAAGCTTGCTTATATTCAAGTTCTTGTGCTGGCTAATGCTAAATAGGGTGGGAGCACAGAGTAAGAGCAACTCAGCTTTTTTTGTGAGCAGCTAGAAAGGAAGATACTAAGAGAAGTCTGGAGACCGCAGGCTAAATGCCATGCTTTGCCAAGATGTAGAGAATTTTACAATGAGTAGTTGAGAAACAAGGAGGAATACAGCTTGGAAATTAGAATAACTTTACACTCAGTTATTGCAAGACTGACATAGTAGTCCAGAATATTTTAGTAATTTGGCAGCAGGGTAATACCAATACAGATGTTTTTTCTTGGTTGTGGAAATCATTCCTCCTTACCGTAAATGCTTTAGAGGGGAATTTATCTTACTTAAACGGTTCTTTTAAAATTTGTCATTATAACTTTAGCGGTTCCTTTTAACGAAACACAAACTGTGCATGTCACTCTTCTTGTCAATATTTAACACTATGGTTTGCTTGTTCAGTTAAGATTAGCTTTTTTTTCTTTGCTGCAGCTTCCTTCTGTTAGGGCAGTAGGATAGCCAGCCTCAAGGAGAAGTTAGATGAGAGCTGAGAATCCTGAAAGTCGACTTCTGCTGTTGAAAAGGGCAGAGGGTCCTATGATTGTTTGTGTGGTTCTTTCTTCACCCATAGTAGCAGCTCAAGGAAGCTCATTAAACTCGTTCAGTCAAATTGGACTTGCTAATGCAACAAAAAATGGCCAGTTCTCCTCTTCCCTCTCTCTCTCGCTCCTCTCTCTCTCCTCTCTCTTTGTGGGCTTATTTCCAGGTTAGCGAGCTGACTCTGCTCAGAGTCATCAAGTGGGATTGATGCTATAGATGCAAGTGAGAGAGGAGAGGTATAGGCAGGGGTGGGACCCTCCTCTTTTGGCAGCAGTGGCCACTTCTGTAGCTCAAATCGCCTTGGGCAAGTTCACCCAAAGTAGGTGAAATTAACTTCCTAGGATGATTTAACAGACAGAGTCTGGCTTTGGCAAGCTACAGGCCACAGTGAATAGTGTGGTTATTTACAATGGCCTTTAAATAACCTTCTCAGCAGGCCTACAATTTATTAATTTATACTAATTGACTCAGATTGAGACTATTTTATGGTAATTGGTTAATTGTTACAGCACCCAGATGCAACAGCAGCGAACACTGTACAAAAATGATGTGCGAGTCATTACTGATTCAGTGCCTGGCACCTCCTTGGCAAAATTTTGTTTCAGCATTATTGGGTTGGTTTGGGTTTTTAATAGTGCCAGAATGTTAGTTGTTTTTTTTCAAGCAAACTAAACTTAAGTATGTTTTTAAAATTAATGAATTACTAAAAAAGCTCATCATGGACTGTAGCAAACACTGTAGTTGGAATGCTCTAATAGAATACACCGTGGCATGGATACTTCTGCTATCACGTTTTCTCTAGAGATCATTGGAATTCATATTAAACAGGTGAAAATTACATATTAAGTGGGTGAAAATTGTTCCCAGGTAATAAAAAATAAATGGTTGCTTTTCCAACCATAACAATAACTTGATCTCACTATAACAATAATGCTTGTTTAATATGTGTTTTTTTCCCTCACACTGTTTAGACTCGGTGGAGGCCCAGATGATGCAAAAGAAATCATGCGCCATAGTTTCTTTGCTGGAGTAAACTGGCAAGATGTATATGATAAAAAGGTATGTCACTATGATATTTATATGATATTGAATAATCTGGCTTCTGCAAGGTTGTTTCAACTGATAGTCATAGGACTGCTGTTCTCTGGAGTTAGTAATTTTTTTCTTTGCAACTTTCTTGTGTTACTACAAATGAATAAATCATTCTGAACAAGAAGTGCTTACTTAATCTTTGGGCTTTCAGTAATAATTTGTCAGTTCACCAGAAATAAATTTTGCAAACCAACCTAAACTCAGCAAAGATTTTTCTTCTATTATGTAAATGTCCAGATTTTTTCCTTTCCCTTTTTCTTCCTGGGCCTTCAAGAGAAAAGTAGGTGTATGACTCATGATATTGTGAAAAATGTAATATAAGTTTATCCTGAATTGTATTTCTATTTCTACCCTTTATTAAAAAGAGAGATTAAGTGATTGGAAGTGATAGCAAAAATCTACTTTCTAATTGTTTGTATATAAATGGAAACCTTTTTGAAACTTATTTTGTAAAAGATATCTAAGAAAATTAAAATAGTGTTACAACACAGAGCTAAAACAGCTTGTCGAGAAAAAAGTGAATGCTGGGAATTCAATTGAAGCAGTTTTCTCTAAACCCAGTCCTGTTCCTGTAATGATCAACACTTTGGGAACAATTTTAGAAAATGAATTTATCTTAGTAGTGAAACTCAGTTCCACTGAAGTTGTTTTATATACAGAAACTGATTTTATCTTAGTATTTCTGTAAGAATTTACTTGTTGCTATAAACCCCTTCTATTTTGATAAAGACTTCTCTTTTTTTCCCCACTCTGTTTTATGTTGCCAGTTGAGCTGTGTAATTTTAAAAGATAGTTTTTTCCTACTTTCTTTACTTTGTTCAAATAAAGGGAAAATGGAAGACATACGACTGAGCAGAATATGTTTATGCTACAATGTCAGTGATACAAACTGTTTTTTCAGTTGTTGTTGAACTGGAATTTTAAAATGTGTGGTTGTTGGTGTGGTACTTCTCTGACAAATTGAATTGAAATAGAAGCCTGTATATGATGATACAAAATATGATACTCTGAAGTTACTTGATACAAGTGTGATTTTTCCCTGGCAGTATCACAAGGTTTCAGGAAACTTTACACTAAATAATCATAGCAAGTATAATAATCAGGTTACTTTACGAGCTCAGCCACTAGCTGGTTATGTAAGGACACTGTAGAGAAGCATACAATCTAAAAATACAAGTTGAGGACCTTTCTAGAGTAAAAAAAATCCCAATCAATTGGATTGCAGTGTTCTAGGAGTGGGTGAGAGGAAAAAAAAAGCTGTTACATTATTCTTGCTGTCTTGAAGAAGATTTCCTAATTATCTTGCATTAGAAATAGAGCTTTCAAGTCTACACTGTGTTCAGCATCATACTTAGTTAAGAATATATAGATACTCTTAATTATGTGTGCTTTGATCCTCTCCAAATGAACATGGCAAATGTCTTTCAGCCAAGATCTTTTTCTAAGCTTTTAAAATAAAAGGAGGCATTTTGCAGAGTAATATATATATATATATATATAAATGCTGGCACTTTGCTGTTATGCTCATGGAAGTGGATATGGCTTATTGGGTTATTATAACTGGAGAAATTGTAGTCCATCTTTGTTTGTTCTGGCCACTGTTGCTTTGAGAAACCAAATTTGCTAGTAAAAAAAAAAATTTGAATTTCCTCAGTTGAACAGTCAACTTCAAGGATCATAAGAATTGCTTTTGTGCAGTATTGGCACACAGTGTGTTCTTTATGGAAAAATAGCTCATGTAAATGAGTTCTGACAGTATGTTTTTCTGTTTAATTAAAAAATAATTTTGTTCATATATGTTCCTTACAAAGCCATTTGTCTGGCTGGTTAAAATATCCAGTTGTTCCATCTGCACTCACAGTCTTACAAGTTCTGAAGTACAGAGAGTGTAAGACTGTGCTCTGAAATATAAACCACAAACATCATAACACTGTTAATGAACTTTCATTGAGTATGCTTATTGGAATGCTTATATGAATATTATTGAGGTATTTTGGTATTCTAAAATAACTCAGAGCATTAAACAAATTGATTTTCAAACAGGTTTATTCTATGCTTGCTTCTGTTTCTGTTTACTGTTAGTAGTCTTCAACAGTAGGGTCACTTGATGAAATTGATGGTGGATATAATTATTTGCGTAGTAAAAATATTTCAGAGTAATTTTGCCTGCATTTTATGCACCATGACACTGTTATTTTCTGGCTGCGTTTCAGGAGTGGTTTTCTGTTAGCAATGAAAGAACGAAAGTTCCCTTTCAGAGTAATGGAAACCAAGAAAATCATGGTTATTCCAAGTAGTTGTGATGGTTTGTACATGTTCGCACTGTGCTTGTGGGCCTCTCATTTTACCATTTTTACAGCTATTAAATGCATCTCTTAGGTATTCACTAGGTTGTCACTTTACTGGTGTGGTTAAAGCCAGAATTATATATCTATAAAGTATTTAATGTATTTCATGTGACAGTAGCTCTATTGGGTCAAATGGATCCAAATGGTCAAATGGAATTATTAGCTTTCTGATACTGCTAACTAGTTAACCTAATTTTGGTACTACACAATGATATATATACATACTACACTGTATGGCACACTGGAGCAGAGAAAGGTCGTTGCCTTTAAATGAAAAATGTATAATAGTTAGCATTTGTGATCTGATGTATTTATTTTTGGCAGTAAAACCATGAGGGCATATGAAAGAGAGCAGCCTGTGCCAGGTTCTTCCTGTGATCATCTCAGCCCTGATGAGTTTTTATCTCTGTGCCTGTGTATGAGAAATTGAATAGTTTGGCAAACTCTGAAGACTTCAAAAGCCCATATACTTCTAAATAAAATATTTGTTTTATTCTTAGCTGGAATCAGGAAGCTTTTTGAAATGTCTCTGTTTCTCATTTAAGAATTGTATTAGCGTATTTTTATTTGGGTTGCAGAAATATTCTTAAGTTGTCAGATGTTCTGTTTAGGGTCTTTCACTGAACAAAAACCACATGGGCACTAATTAAAAGGTAGAAATTTGGGTATGTCTTCAGGCTTGAAGCAGTCAGCCTCATGGCAAAGGACATCCAGACCTTTTAGCAAGGCCTGTTTTTATTCCCGCATATAATATAGATGAAAGAGGAAAGAAACCATATGGAAATTTGGGCTGATATATATATATATGTATATGTATATGTATATATATATATATGTATATGTATATTCTTCTGATTTGTGGTAATACCTCTGATTGTTCCTGAAGCAAATTAGGGAGTGCTAACAAATTAATTTGTTAGTCCTGGGAAGGGAGTAGGGACAAGTGGCAGTAACGGTGAAGGCTGGGATGCCTGACTTTGCTGCAGGCGCAGTGCTTGTGGAGGCACCTGGCTCAGCATGGAGGCACTGACTTTCAGCATGAAGTCTGACAGCTGCAAGAAGCTGTTCCTTATCCTTCAGCTGTGACTACCTTTGTTTTCCTCAAGACACAAAACCAGCAGATGATGAAATCCCGTGATTGAAGCCCTGGGTTCAGGCCTGGCAAAATCTGCAACATAACTGTGATCTTAAATGCACATTTAAATACTTCTGTGTATCAGATTTTGAAGGGAAAGGGCAGGAGGGAAATCGGAAAATACCAACATTTGGGTTTACGCCATTGCTATTTGAATCATAGTATTTTTGTACAATTATCTGCACTGCAACAAAACCTGCAGAAATTAGCCTTGTTAGTTGCTTTTTTGTTGTTGCCAGGCGAAGTAGTAAAAAGATCAGAAAACTGCTACCCAGTCTGATCTTTTGATTGTGTTTCCACTGATACTTTAAACTGTATGGGCAGACCTGGAAGTTGATTGACCCTTCCACCAGCTGCTTAAATTTACAGGGAGGAAAAATACACATAAGACTGTCTCATTGTTAAACTTACATTGCTGTAGTCCTGCGGGTTTGTGCTCTCTACCTGTCCATGATAACAGCATTGTTTCACTTGGAAAACAGTTTATCCATGAGTGAACCTCCCTGCTGAAGCCTGTTTTCCTGTGGATTTGGGTGGTGTCTCCTTTCACCATTGAAATCCCAGCTCTTCCTCCACCACCTGCCTAGGACCACCATATGCAGGGTCCATGGGGTATTCCCAGCTCCTGGCTGTGCTCTGGCAGCTGGCTGGGCAGCAGGCTGCCTGCTTCGGGACCAGGTATGGGGATGAACCAGTCCCTACAGGAATGCTTAGGGATTGGCTTGAAGCTCAACTCAAATTACTGTCTTTTCTCCAACTGGAAGCTCTAGTTTGAGTGGGATGGACAGGTATTTCTCTCTTCTACTCAGCACAATTCAGCTGCAGTCTGCTGGTGGATGAGGTTCTTATGGTAGTAGTATTTTTCAGTTCATTGAAAGGAAAATTCTCTTTAAATTAAGAGGAGAGAGAAGACCAGATTGATGTTCTTACTCCTCATACTTTTCACTGGACAGATCGAGAGGATCAGAGGTACTTTGAAGTAGCTTCAGCCACTTACTATAGAATACCAAGACAAATGATTCGTGGTAAATTATTGTTGGGCAAATTTTCTCTCATAATGAAATATCTGTGTAGTTGTTCAGTAAGTGTGAGAAGGTTCAAGGTGTAGAATCAAGCCTGTCTGTTCATCTCAGTGTACCTGTAATAGTCAGGTACTGTGTCTGCACCTTTCCCTCCCCTGAGAGATGGGTGACAACTTTCCCAGGACTTGAATTGTGGAAAAACTGTGGTGTTTTTCACACGCTGCTCTCAATGGATGCCAAATGGAAATGCCACTCACTTAGAGAAAATGAAGACACTAAGAATTTGATATTGCTTTTGCTGTCATTTCTAACATCAAGCCTTGGAAATGGCCAGGGCAGATTCAGCTTGACAGATGGATATGAAATTGGATTTTTGTCTTGAACATCAACTCTTAAAGTCACTTAACTCACACTGAGTTTAGACTTTTATTTCTTTATTTGTACAGACACACACATATCTATGCATATGTGTGTGTGTAATGCATAAACTCAGAAAATCTGTATTTCTGTTCCTTAGAGTAAATTGTCAGGAGGTGCAGTTCCCTGTCTGCTTGGAAGTGTGTTCCTGAATTTGTACAGGCCGCTAGAGGAGGAAAATTATCCTGTGCTAAGGCTTGGCAGCCATGACTGAGGAGGGTGATCCTCTTGCTGACTGACAAGGACCGTGATTAACAAAAGCTTAACTTATTCCTTTTGTTCACAGGTTACTGGGTGTGCCTTTGGGCACATCGCTCTTGGACTTCTGACTTCTCATGTCAGAAGTGGGGAATAGCTGTGGCAGTAGCACCTGGATACTATTTCCTTGTGGAACCAAACATGAAATGTCACTGTGTGTAGAGTGGCATCTTCATGTTGTGATCATCAGAGTGGTAGTTGGGTGTTTTTATCATTGAACCTCAGCTTCAATCTCCCTTGGGATGTATGGAGGAACTTCTGGAGTGTCAATCTAAGTTTTTATCTCCACAGAACTTGCACCTTATTTGTCTTTTTAACAGTTTCATTACAGCTGAAATTTGTGGTCATTTTACTTTGTATTTTTAAATGAGGTCTGCCAGCTAGTGGACAAAGTGATGCCCTTTCAGAAAGATGATTGCCAGGTTTCTGTAGCAGGATGTGTTGGTGACAAAATCTGTGTTGAATGGTTCTGTCCGCGGTGTTCTGAATGGTCTGAATGTGTCCCTCTACATACACTTGGGTGTGTCATTTATACCACACTCTGCTTCTGCTTTGTCTGAAAGCTTGCTGGGGAAGGATTTCTTGGAGTGTTTCTCTCATTTTCTTCTGGAGGTGATGCCTAAGCTCTGCATGCTGGTTCCTCACTCCTTACCCAGAATTATTTTAAAGGTCCTCCTGTTAGAACTGGGAGTGTGTCTTGTGAATATCCCAACAATTGCATCAAAGTCAGAGAAAGAATTTAACTGGGGAAAGGGAAGTGTGCCTTGGTGTCATCTCAGGAGTCTGGAGTGGGATGTCCACAAGATTTCAGCCCCTGTTGGTTTGGTGTAGGTGGGATAGAACAGATGGAAAGGAGCAATCCCCAGTTCTGACTGTCCTCACAGCTGTGCCTGTGGAGGTGATGCTGTGAGGGAAGGAGGCAAAGTGTAGGGAAAGAATTAAGAAACTTCCCTGCTGCTCTCTGCTGAGTTGTATCTGTCATCCTAATACCGTTTCCTCTTTTCCAAAAGCTATAGGGGATGGTTGGTGTGCTTTAGGGTACAGCTTGGATAAACACCATTGTGAGCTGCTGGGGAGAGCCACATGGCTGGACAGTTTTTTTCTGCAGTCACCGAAGTTTCCGATTACCTTTTATTTCCAGGATATGAAAGATACTGCTGTAAGATGGATGAATCCTAAAACACCATTGACATAAATTTGCATCTGGTTCCTCCCTTCTTGTTACAGCCCAGTTTCATGTGTTCTACTTGTTTCACTTCTCCAGGCAGCTGAACTTTTGTCATCACTGAAATTTTCATTAGCTGACTTTTTGGATGTTACTGATAAACAGTTTTCTAAAAAGCCTTGCTACTCAGCATTGAATTGGAGCACCAACTTAATGAATTTTGTTTTATGTGTGCTTTTCATACCTGATTAAAATTATTATTGTAATTTTTTGTTCCTTAGGAGTCATTCAGTACTGTGCTTCTCTTCCTAAAATAATGTTTTCAAAGTATTTTCCATAACCATTACTATTTCAGATAGATGGGGAGACCAAGGAAGTGATTTAAAGTCATAGTGAGGCCTGTTCATTTCAGTGGATTAAAAGAAAAAAAAAAAGTAAAAAACCCCCAAGTAAACCTGTAGTTAGCCAGTAAGTTTTTAAGGAAGCAAGTTGTCATCTAATGCATTTTCTTTTTCCTCTTCAGTTACACATCCACGTATTCCTCCATGTAATGATATTACCTTGCCATACCTTTTGTTTTTCATTAACTACTTAAATCTAAATTGCAGTTGTTGAAGACTGCAATGTGAGTGTTTTCTCCTTCTCTTCACAAAGTAGTTGTAGCATGAAAGATCCCTGTTGTATTTCATAGCAAGAGTAGTTTGTTCCGCTGGAGATGTTTCCTGCACCATTGAAAAGACATTGTTTCTTGCCCTTGAGAAACAAGAAAATTTTTCCTAAGCTTGTATTTTCATTGTTTTCAAAGGAAATGCTTTAATTTTTTGTGAAACGTCATTTTCTGTTTCTCATCAGTAAAAATTATCCCAATCAGGGAAGTAGCAAACTTGTTATAAACCTGTTATCTTATGGATTTTTTTTTCATACTAAATTTATTGCTGAGAACTGGGAAAGTGTCTTTTTAAAAGGATGTGGTGGACACTTGGCCTTGTCTAGAGTATATTACTTGTCTTCCTGTAATCTTGTGTGGCCTTTTTTTGTTTGGTTTTGCATGTTTACTTGTTTTGTTTGTTTGTTTGTTTGTTTGTTTTGGGGGGTAGGGAGTTGGACTTTCTGAGTATTATTCTTTGTAATAGAAAAAGGAGAAAAAAATGGCAATGTGGGATGTTCCACTGGAGTAACTCTGTGCCTAGGAATTGTGTGACTGCATTGCTGAAGGGACATACAACTTTGCAAATCTGCTTTAATAGTGCAGAATTCCTTGGGATAGCCAGAATGCATACAAAAATAATTTTCAAAAAGTGTAGGATTTTGTGCAATAAAATAGAATTCTTTGGTTTTAAACATTGAATGTAACGGGATTTATACCTGGAAGATTCTTCCGATATTGAGTTCAAAAATGTTAGCTCTCTCAGCATTTATCCTACAATGCCCCAAACCTTTACTTCAAAGTCCCTCTCTTGTAGGGATTTGTACAGACACATACATATTGATGCGTATGTGTGTCTGTAATGCATAAACTCAGAAAATCTGTATTTCTGTTCCTTAGAGTAAATTGTCAGGAGGTGCAGTTCCCTGTTGTATGTTTTCCATTCATTACAATGTAAGGAAAAACTGAATTTAGTTTTGTAAAAATATTAATCAGATTTGTTGCACTGATTATATGAAAGTGATAGATTTGGTTTTGCTTCATAATTGCTTGCACTGTTACTGAAGATTTGAATCAGATAAAATAGGTCTCTTAGTATGTACTTAACATGTGCATCTGTGCATCCAGTGCCTAGAACATGGGGAAGGAAGTTTAACAGCAATTCTGCTTCCTTTGCTGTGGGGCAAATGAACAAATTAATTGTTTGGTGTTAGTGTTCTGGAGCTGAGGAGAGAGGTAACAGGAAACTAGTGAAAACCACATGCAAGCTGATATCAGTGACCCATCATGTAATGTGTTGTACTGAAAGGGAAATCAAAACACTATTCTCAGGGTGTGTTTTAAATTGCATATGCGGAGATAACACCAAAGAGCTCCAAGGTACAAACAAAAACATTGTCACACCACACCCACACACATTTATGTCACACCCACACACATTTGCAATATCATACTTACTAAACTGCTGTATCATTTTTGGACTAGCACCATGCAGGGTGATATTCAATATGCCTTCCAGTTAAAATCTTTGGCCTATAGGCAGTTCTTCTGGTGGAGAAGGTGGAGAGCAAGACTGGTTCAAAAGAGGGGTAAGGAAGTCCTGCCTGGGGGCTGTGAGCAGATACTAGTGATTTGCTGTTGGGAAATACCACACTGTAATCTGAAAGCAGTAGGTAGGATTAGATCCAGGAACTCAGTTAAGCACAAACTGGCCATTTTTATTTTCACATCACATAATTTCTTCTAAATGTAGGTTCAGATGAAGGTCTTAATGCTGAAAAAAAGAAAAAAAACCAACCAAACCATCATGCTTATTATGCTCTCTGTGTAGTTTTTTTTTCCTTAGCTGTTTATACAACCAAGTTGTGGTGAAGTATCTAGAGGTACCTTTTCCTCACAGCTATGTGGGTAATTAGATTGGCCTGGAGAGTTTCTATGTAATTATCTTTATGCAGCTCAATTTATCTGCAAGTCATGTGAGAGTGATATTTGGAATTTAGCTGTGTTGTGCTGTTAACTGGATCCTGAACTGATATTTTTGGGTTTACTCTAATGGCTTCTGTCTCTTACTAGAAGTTAGAGGCTCAGCTGCCTCTCCACAGACCTACTCGTTTGATCTGGGGTATAAGGAAAAAGAACTTACTTGTTTTCCTGGTAGTAATTTGGCTGGTTTGAGGTATAGTAATTTTATTTTGTTTCTTGTTGCCTTTCAGCTTGTACCTCCTTTTAAACCTCAAGTGACATCTGAGACAGACACCAGGTATTTTGATGAAGAATTTACAGCTCAGACTATTACAATAACGCCGCCTGAAAAATGTAAGTCAGAAATGATGGTTAAGCATGACTTAACAATGTTTATGTAAAGCACTGTGTAAGGTTTTTTTCTATTTGAATGGAAAAGCTGTTCTCACTGTTACTAATAAAAATCTTCATATGGAAGTGTGTAAGAGTAACTCTCGATGACAGTTTCCTTTTTAAGAAGGAGCAATCACAAAACGTAGAATACTAGATCACTCTGGGTTGAGTTTTGAAAGCATTTTTGGTATGGACTTTTCTGTTTTGATTTTGTTTGGGGTTTTCATTTGTTTGCTTATTGGGAATTTTTTATTTTTAAATAAGAGAAGACACTAGCTTCAAGTGTTTACTGACTGGGAGTCAAGGTCCCACTTCAGCAAAGTACTTGGAACATGGACCCTGCTTTAAGCATGTGGGCACTGGTAGTGGCTGTCTAGCTTTAGTGAGATAGGCATATTTTAACATACTTTGAAGACCAAAAGAAAAAAGAAAAAGATCTGCCAGAGACAATTGATGTCTCTTTGTGTAGATACCAGTTACTTGAAAATGAAACTTCATATGAAGTCCTGTTCTTCAGAGCTCTTAGAGAAGCTGTTAATACAGATGTAACCACTGCACTGGGCCTTGCACAGAGTTTCTTTCTTGCAGTGCATGTAATTTCTCCACAGTTTTTATTTTTGTCGACTTCTGTGACATGCACAAGAATTATGATCTGATCAGCGAAGGGCTTAACAGAGTTATTTACCAAGCCAGAGCAGTTAAAATCTTGCTTCTGAGTTCTTGAGTGATTTTTTTTTTTTCCCTAAATGGGATATTTGTGGATTTTGGTTTATTTTAAATTGGAGGCTGAGAAAGGAGGATCACAAAAGTAGACAATAAAGGCTGTAGTTGTTGTTGCTTACCCTTTCATAAAGCTAGCCCATTTTCTGGTGTTTTAGGATTCCCAGGTTAGCTGCAGTTTTCTGTTTGTATATAGATCTAGCGTATTTTCTGGATTTTGCATTTTTATCCTTTGAACACAGTTATGGAAGTGTAGAAAGGTTTGGGTTGGAAGGGACCTTAAAGATCATCTAGTTCCAAGCCCACTGCCATGGGCAGAGACACCTTCCACTCAACCAGGTCTCAAAGTCCATGAAGTGATTTTAAGTCTTTCTGCTGTGAAAAGAGAACCCTTTCTTCTCCCATGTGTCTTGATAAGAATTTGTTCACATTTTTAAATTTTACTAAAATTTGGATTAATTAGAGTCTGTTGATTCGATAACACAAAGTCCTGATCTCTTGAAACCCCACCTATGCAGTGAGAATGGCTATTGGTTCATCAAAGGGTGAAGCAATACAAAACATGTGTGTGCCTCCAAGGCTTCAGCTTTAAAGTTACTGAATTCAGGGCTGGTGACTGAGTCCTAAGAATAATGAAGGCGGGGGGTGATGACCAGCAGCAGTGCAGAGATCAGCTGCTGAGTTGCTGGCATGGGAAGCCCTTCCAGGGAGCTGGCAGGGCTGCCTCACCTGAGCCTGCGGTGAGCAGCGTTGCCAGCAGCACAGAGGTGTATTTTCTCCTGTGCCAGGTAGATTTACTGCCATTTTTAGTGAACTGTAGTGGTTCAAGGACCACACGGGGTTTTTTCCCTGTTCTGTTGTTGTGGTTGGGACATTACTTTTAATTTTTTTTTTTTTTCAAATCTACAAGTAATTGTATTATTTACAATATGGTATCACCTCTGTCTGATGTGATTATGCAAAAGGGGGTAAAATGAGTTTGAAGGAAGGAAGGTGAGTAACTGTGTATCAGAGAGCTACTGCTGAAATAAAGATATTTTCTAGATACTTATTTTGACTGAAACTCTATTTTGTATCTACAGTAATTAGTCTGATAGCAAAACAAACAGGCTGTGTACATTAACCTGCTTTAAACTGATATTGTAAAAGCAAGATTGTATTTGAAGTTACAGAACTGAAAGGCATTGTTGAAGTCAAGTATCCTAATCATAACAACTGCTTGAACCTGCATTAACTCTAGTTTTTATGTGTAGAATATATGAAGATACAAAAGGCTCATAATTCTGAAAGGTTGCGTATAAATACGTCGTTAGAATAACAGTCTCAGTAGGAGTCTTTAAGAATAAGCACTGTTAAAAAATCCATGTGAGAATGTAAGTCTAAATTCTCCAAGTTAGGTAACATCTGGTGCCTGGTTTCCATTGGCACTGCAGGAATTATGTAAATAAAAATATTTATGAATTTGGCTTAGTCCATGTTTCCTCTGATCCCAGTAAATACTGTAAAAATAATTAGTTTACTAAAAAATAATGCCTAAGAATTGAAACACATAGAACCTATGTGAATTGTTCATTTTGTAGCTATTTTTTCTTTTAACTCCCTTTGAAATGGAGGAATATTTAAATATATCTGCAGAAAGCTTACAGTTCCTGAGCTCAGCTCAAGAAAAGAGGGAAACTCTCTGCCCCAGTCAGCAGTCGACTTCTGTGCTGCCAGAGGCTCAGTGTGCTGGCATGTTTTGACTAGCCTAGAACAGGTAGTAGTGATTGAATTTCTCAGGTGATAGCCATAATAAAACCAGACAACAAATCAACCTACCCTGAAATAAATACTGACTTTTGGAAATTATATCCTCCCTTCAGTGAACATCATCCTGTTGTATGAGCATAAGCTTACATACATGACTAAAGTCTTACTTAACTCGAGTCTTCAACTTCAGCATTGAACTCTGAAAGGTATACTGCATATCAGGTGAATAATAAAATTTTTTTGCAAATATAATGATGTTTTGAACTTCTCCCTTAACACAGATGACGAGGATGGTATGGACTGCATGGACAATGAGAGGCGGCCGCATTTCCCCCAGTTTTCCTACTCTGCAAGTGGACGAGAATAACTTTTTTGTTCTGCTGCTTCACTGTCATCTTAGGTTTATCACTGAAAATGATTCCTGAACATCACCACCAGTACTAGATACTGTTATGATAGCAGGGGCACTTTCAGAGACCATTCCAAATTGAACAAGTTTCTTTCCCAAACCTACCTAAAATCCATTTTGGTTTTGCATGACATATGAGATTTTTCTCTACTACGCTCTCCTGCTGTTGCTGCTGCCCACAGTCTCAGTATAATAGCAACGTCAAGAAGTTACTAACAGTTTCTTTGAAGGTAGATGACTTGACTTCAGCATTGTAAACTTTGTGAACAAGTAGTCATCTATTTTTCCTCACAGTGGAGGCTAAACAAAAACCCTGTTGGTCCAGCTTATCTTCTTCCAGAAGACGAATCAAAATTGTAATTAGTCGAAACAGACTAGGCTATAAAATTTTCTTGCATCTGTTTGTGCTGGTTAGAATGAGGAAACATAGGGGTGGTGATGTACATATGCAAGGTTTCTGTTAGGCATATCATTACTTGAAGCAGGTCTCTGTCATTAACATCTGGCTGGAATTTGTTTGGGAAATGTTTGAAAGAAGGACTTAAACTGTTGATATATATAAATATATATATATTATTTTTTAATTACTGTTGGATACTACAGAAGAAGCAGAAGGGCTGGGCTCGCCCAGCCTGCCACTTAGAACTTCCAGGTTCATGTGCAATCATGGAGAATCGAACATTATACATGCAAGAAATGAAGGCATAAAAGCAGCATTTGAAGTTGTTCAAGGGGTCTTATAATTTGCACCAGATAACATCTTTCTCATGCTTTTCTCTTTCATGATATGCATCACCTCTGATGGCTGAAGAATGTAGACAGGCATAATGGTATTGCTTTTCACCAAAATGTGTGCACCAAGGTAAACAGGTGTTTGCCTTACTTGTTTTGAGTTTGTGAATTAGCTTTTTCTCCAGGTGTTTAACTCTGAATATCCTTTTTTCTTTTCTTTTTTTTTTTTTGGTTTTACTGCGTTAGTATTTATTTTTAGAGATAAGGTTTATATGTGTCATGTTTGCAAATGCTGCTACATCTTTAGAACAGGCTTATAGCAGTTAATTTTGTAATATATGGAAGGACTGTACAAGCTGAAGGGAATAATGCACTTTTCTCCCATGTGGAAATTTTAACAAGGCTCTGAAATTGTACATACTGCTTAGAATCAGATTTTTGCGAATGAAATACTGTCTTTTAACTGTTTGGCAATGAAGGTGAGGAATTCCAACCTCATGTGCCAAAGGGTTAAAAACAAACAGACGAAAAAGCTACATCTTTTGCTCCATTTTAAGATAAACGTAATGTAAGAGCCTAACAGCACAAGAGAAAATGTCTGTTCTATATGAAGGAATTGCATTTGAACAATGAGACCACAGTGATTACAAGAAAAGCACTTTATTTTAATAATTAAAATAGTAAATTTCTGGGATCAGCCTTTCTCAAGGAAGATTTGCCCTCAACCAAAAGAGTCCTGAAATCCAGCAAGTTACATGTAACAGTGGTACCTGATTGACTGAATTTAAAACATCGTGACAAATGCTCCACTGATAGGGAAACGTCTTTCCATTTCCGAAGATCTGTGTCTAACAGAACATGTGCATAAACTTTAGCGTTGATCTTCAGCAATGATAATCTTAATAATAAACCCTTTGGTGCTAGGAGTTGGGACGTTACGCAGTGCAGCAAACAGAGCGCGTGCACCCTTGCTAACAACATTGGACAACCCCAACTCCGTGGGATTATCATTTGAAGTATCTCTGCGTTCAGCTCTTGTTAGCTCCCACAAAGACTGTGATATTGCTGAGTATTTCTGGTTGCGTTGTGTGAGTGAGTAGATGGGTCTGAGAGATGTTCTACGCAGATGCCTTAGCCTCTTGATGTGGAAAGCTGAGTGCCCAAGCATGAAGCCCACTGCTGGCAGTGCATGTGCTGGGATGGTCAAGGGGTTGATGGGCATTTTAGCAAGGCAGCTAAAAACGCAGAGTAATTTAGACAATTTTTTCATGTTTTGTGTTTTATCTTTAGTAATGGATGGATAATCAAACAGAAATATATCATGATGTATATTGTAACTGCATACGATGTCATTATGTCACCTTGTAACACTAAAGACGTGTAGATGTTGTTGTCCCTGTGTGGAGAGAGAGGAGAGCAGCAAATGCGTTGCAGGTCTGTTCTGCACCGGTGGTGTAGAGGTGTCTACACTGACACAGTGAGCGAGTGACTGAAATAATCAAGTACTTAACAGACGGGCATTAATTAGTTCTCTGCAAAGGTCTTGTTCTTACAGACTGAAACTATGGTGATTCAATATCTGTGTTACATGCCTTTGTTTCCTTCCCTGTGTTTTCAGCTTGTAATAGCAATAAGTCTCTTGACACAGGGCACCTCTAGCTAATGACCGACCAGCCGTGCCGCTCCTTGCGGGCAGAGGACGCCCTGTGGTTTAGCTCACCATCGCGTAGCTACTTAGTGCGTGGTTTGCAGTAAGTGTCTGTCAGTGAATTATTTGAAAACCTTTTAAGACATCCCTTTGCATTGTATTTGTCTGCCTTCTGAAACATCAGTGATGAAGTTTATGCTAGAGAGAGTCAGCAGACACTTTGTGCTGCCTGGGCTTGGGGGATTCTCTCTTACCAGTGTTAGAAACAGATGACAGACAAATGGACAAGCAGTGCTGAGAGAAACTTTTGAAGCTCTTCTTTTGCTGTCTGCAGTTGTGGTTGGATTTGGACAGGAGGTGGTGGCTGGTTGTCTTGGCGAGCCTTTCGAGCACAGTACATTTCAGACTTTGACTCCAGCTTGTACTGACTTCCATGACATACAGTATGCCCTCTTGTACTGCAGCCATCTCAGAGGAAATAGGTCATTTCTGTTTGGATTTTGGCAGTTTTGCACACAGCTTCGCTTTCCACACTAATCCATCTTCCAGTACATTCCTGTTGCTTAAAGAACATTTATTCCAGTATTGTTTTACATTTTTTTTCCCATCTTTACTTGCGGCTTCTTAAAGCTGACTGTTCTTGCAGGGGCCATGTGCTTCTCCTAGAGTACAAAAGTAAGGTCTTTCCTTACTAACTGCAGGGTCTATATATTACACCTCAATGTACACACTTTGCTGCTACTGTTTGTACTGTCTACAGTAGAATTTCCTTATCTTGCTCCTGGTAGTGCATTACAGGCAAGCATGAAATGTAAAGTATTTATTTAAATAAAAACCTCTAAATTGGTAATTGAATTACCTCCCTGTAGCTTTAGAGTTTGTGACATTTCTTGACCTTGCTAGTTCTTTCATTAGATCCATGCAAGATCTAGTCATATGGTTAAGGATATTAAGCAGACACGACTATGAACCCAAGAAACCGTATTACTGTTGGTCATACTTAAACTGTTTATTTCCTTAAGTATATGACCCACAAGGATGTGAAATAACTACAAGAAACTGTTTTTGTACACTGTACATCCTTAGTATTTTTACACGTATATGATAGGGATGCACATTATTTTCCTTCGTACAGACAGCTTAAATAAAGCACTATGTCAATCTACTACTTCTGTGTTTTTTAATGCTAATTTGTTCTGGAGGTTTGTAAATATATATATATATGTTCAAGCTTGCCACAAAGGACGTATTTTTTTATATCTGCACATTACTATTAAATATCTTAGAGGATAAAATTCCTAAGTTGTTCCGTGTCAGAGAAAAAAAAAAAAAAAAAAGAAATGAGAAGGCTATATTGCAGATTACAAGAGATTTCTCAAGTTTTGGGTTAAATATTTACTTCATATTTTAAAGTAATTTTATATAGGTTAGATGTTTCAATCCTGAAATGCACAAAGAATTTACTTAATTTCTTCTTACAAGAAAATGTACATCGTTATTTTTTTATCACTGTATATATAATGATCTGTGCATGTTTAGTTACAAGTTTTATTTGCTGTGAAGTCCTAGTGATAACTGTAACTTGCTGTGACATAATTCAAATACTGGGTGAACAGTTTCAGCTTGTAAATTATTAAGTTACAGTATTGTCAAAGAAAAAAAAAATTTATGATTAAGCAAGATGTATTTGTGCTTTGGACTGAGGCTGTTTCCATACAGGTGGTTCATGTTAACTCTACGAGGTGTATGTCCTTATAAAAGTAAATTTGGGTTACTCTTTTGAAGTAATGATTCCACAGGGCTATGTTCCTATCAGAACACCCATGATTAAGTGATTTTTCAGCTAATGAAATTCTTGGTCTCATATCCCACAGCTAGGTGATGTGTTTGGGTAAGGAGAGGGGGAAAAAATTGAAGGTGGGATTTACAGGGCACCACAGCGTGGGACTCTTTGAAGCCTGTGAGCTGGTCCAGGGCCATTGGAACCAGCTGATCTGGAGGGCTGAGTGTCCCTAAAGCAGTGGGTCATCTGGGTTTTAGCTGTTCTTTGACATGAACGCTTCTCAGGAATAGAGGTGCTTCATCCAGGTCTCAGGTTTTTTCCTTTTTTTTTTTTTTTCCTCCTTTTTTTCTTCCCCACTTGGTAATAAGATTGAGCATCGGAGAGACAGACAGCAGTAGTTCAGTGATATCAGAATGTGAGTGACCAGGATGCAGCTGCAGCAGGGGCAGGACTGTATGGTCAGATTGTGTCCTGTGTTCTGGAATCACACTCAGTCTGCTGACCTGGGGTTTCCTGGATTTGATTGTCTGATCGTCATCAGACACTTGTAAACTTCGTAAAACTAAGTGTTTTGTGTTTAAGTAGAAGCAGGGGAGGGAGGGGGGCGGGGCATGAGACAGGTAGGCCTAGTGCCGTCTCTGTTAATGACTAATTGAAGTAGAGTAGCTGCTGCAGGGAAATTGATTCCTTCTAGACTCCCGGCAACATAATGGGTTGCACCTACCCCTGGGATGAGTATGAAAAACCTACTTCCAGCTATATATACTGGCAGCCCAGGACCCTTTGTTGAAATCAGACCCGTACATGCATGTGGGTGGCTGGCAGTGGTGCCCCGCACGTGGCCACCAAAAGCCACCCAGTAGGTGAGGCAGGTCCAGAAAGGTTGAGGGTCCCGCTGTGCCTTGGGCCAGGGCATGGCAGCTCCAGGGTCTCAGTGAAGCCGAAGTGTTGGGACTAGGTGCCCGAGTTCCTTTGAGCACGTAGGCACTGTCTCCTATTTAAACACAGATTTATGCTGCAGAATAATAAAAAATAACTTTTTAAAGTTTGCATTTTCCTACATTTATACATGTATATTCTTAACTGTGTAACCACCTATAAAGCAGTGACACTTATAAAGCTGTCAGCCTGATTACTATGGGAAACACCAAGTTTGACTAGAGAGGACTTTTCTCATCAGGCTTTCTTGTCCCCAGAGACCGGAGGCCATTCTCGGCATGCTTGGTGTCATATCTGTGAAGCAGTTCAAGGAGGAGATCAGATGTGTTTGGCATTTAAATATGGCAGGAAATTGAAATAAGGAGGAAAAATCACTTTGATGTTAGGGCTGTACCACTAATAATTCTTAAAGTACAAGGGAAGGAAAGATTGTGTTCCACAGTCAATGGTAACTTATTGCATGTGTTGTTACTCTTATTTTTATTTTATGTGTTCACGCTGGGTGAAGTAGCTTCATCACTGGGGAACTGTTCTTTGCCGTTTTTCCCCCTTTCCTAGTTCAATTCTGCAACTACACTGAAGGTAATAGATGTAGAAACTTTTTTCTTGTGTGCATAGCTTATCCTACAGTAGATAGCAAAAGATGCAGATAAATTCTTTCTGAAAGAGTGTGGTATTTGGAGAGTAACCTTGGATAACGCAAGTGCACAGCTGACCAGAAAAAAAGCCTCCAGGTGTTTTGAGTTCAATAATTTGAAGCCTAGTTCAGCTGGTGCCCATCCCTCAGACTGCTGAAAAGTGGAAAAGTCCAGCTTCACCACTTCAGTGTTGAGAGCCAGGCACTTGCTTAATGGCTCATCTCTACAAACCAAGGGCTCCTTTCTCTTAAAGGCTTTATCCTTTAAGGCAACATTTTAAAGGGAAGCCTGACCCACAGCAATTCTTCCAAATTATGTGGAATATTTCTCAATCATTCTTACGCTTTTCTGATGAATAAGTAGTTGCTGACTCTCACTTTTTATACAAAAGTGACAAATACCCTGTAAAATAAAGTTCCCAGGTAGATTCTGGTACTGAGTTTGTAAACAGGAAGGCAGTGTGCTTGTGCAGAACTTGCAAACAGCCCCCTTCTCCCTCCTCCCCCTGCACATGCTTTCCCTTGAATTCAGAAGGACAAAGTGAGAACCTAAGAGTCCTGTTAGGTTTATTGATATTTCAGTCTGTGAATAATATAGACATGTATGTTAAATAATGAAAATAGATAAAAATATTTTATAAAAATTGTACAAATTATTAAAGTCTACACCACATAATAGCTGTTAAAACTGGCTTGCAAGCCTGGTCTTTTCTGAAAAGTCTCAGCTGTTGTCCTAGAAAGTTTGATAGGCTGGTAAGGCTTCAAAATATTTGTGATTCTGTAGTTAAAACCAAATAGAAACCAGCTGAAATTAGCTAGCAAGTGTGCCTGTTTTCTGTAGAGGTGTCTTTGGGTGAGCCTCAGACAAGTTTCAGCCAGGTGCAGAGCAGACCTGAAAGATAAAAGGAAGAGATGAGTAGTCTGTGTGGCAGTGCCTGTGTTTTCTCATTTGTGTCACTTCAGCCTGTAGGCAAGTTCTTAGAAGAGAAATACAGAACTGGTTAAGATTGCAGTAAGGCAGAGTAAACAAGTGCTGTTTCAAAGCCTGCACTTCCTGTGGGCCTGCTGTCCTCACCTCTTTCTAAGCTCAGAAGTCTTACAGGTAGCAAGAAGAAGAGGCATCTGATTTCTGAAAAATAGGATCTCCATGAGCTTTCAATATGGCTCCTGTTTAGCAGTAAATAACTGAGCTCTTGTTCTGGGGCACGTCTCAGATCCTGCCCCTTCTTCCTTCCAGGAAAGAAGGTGGCGGGTTTGTGCCCAGAGAGTGTTTTCTGTGCAGTGTACACCTTGTGTTTGGTGTGGGCAACTGTAGCAAAACAGGAAGCTGTTGCCTGGGTGCTGGTAGGAAACCTCTGGTGGGAAGGCTGATGCGCAGTTTTGAAGCTCTTGCATAGCTATTGTTTGTGCTTCCTTGGTAGCACTTAAGGACTGAATTGAGTGAGACATCAAACTATTGGAGCTGGGGGAGCTACCTCGAATTAAGCCACTGGAGTTCTAAAAATTGAATTTAAGAGATGTACATGACCTCAGAAATAAAAATAAACTTTCTACTTTGGCTGGTTTTGCATTAGAAGACTAAAGGGTTTGGTTTTTTTTTCCCCCTTGGTTGGTTAGGCTGAGTTAAAAAAAGCATTTTTGAAGCTGCAGTTCATTAGAGAATTAAAACCAATAATATGGTACTCCACCCCACCCCCCCAACCCTCAGAATAAATGCACCAACACCAGCTGGTACAGTTGTGTCTGCAGCCAGTGCAAGGAAAAAGGAACTATGGCAATGGAAAGCCTTGGGGCTTAAATTCCCTCTCAGCACCTGGTTAGTGACAACAAGAGGAAATCTCTGTGCTGCAGAGATCCCCAGCATAAGAGTACAGGCAGAAGCTTAAAAAGACAAAAAAAGACCCCAAACACTGAACTCCTGAAGAAATCTCCTGGCAAATGCTGTTGTGGGTGTCTTTCCACACCACAGTTACCCAGTGTTAATGCTTTGTGAGATGCAGAACCTCAGCTTGATGGAGGAAGTGGGCAAGTCTCCTCCTGACTACAGCCTGGCCTGAGCTGCCAACCAGGCGTAAACACTGGCAGAGTGTTGGAGCACCTCACTGTACAAGGGCCTGGGTGCTAAAGTAGTTCCTGACGGTGTGCCATTCTCTAACTAAATGGGCACAAGCGTCACTCTCATGTCCAGGGAATTGGTAAACAAGTTGGCTACTCAATAATCAGGGGCAGAGCCCTTCCAGTCTTAGTTTCTCTTCCTCCCAAGAGGACTTTGGTATTCACCGAGCAGACCCCTCCAGGTTCCTCTGGACGCTACCTTCTCACCTCAGGGGCATCTGTTTTAACTGGGTGGTTGGGTATTCTTAGGTGTACAAGTTGGGAAGGGTCTGTAGGAGTGGAACCACAGAGATCTGAATCATTTAAGTTACTGCTGTTAGCTACACTTTGAGGGGAGAGGAGCCACTAGCTGTGGTTAGAAAACATTCAGTGCCTTAATCCTCCTTTGGCTGTAAACCCCAGGTGGAGCTCTCAGTAGGGCCAGGCTTAGCTCCTGGGCTGTGGCCTAGCAGCCAGACACCAGAGCTGCAGATTTCCAAATGCTGAAGAGCTCAAGTGTCATGTCAGGGCACTCAGACATCAAGCAGAGGTCTATCTTTATTCCCTCCTGTCATACTTTACCTTGCATCACCTCTGACTAAAACTCCATCCAAGCAAAGGTGAAGATTTTCATCTCCTTAAAAAACCCCACAACAACCACCACCACCACCAACCCCTGCCTGTGGAATGTCCCTGGCTGTTACAAACACCCAAGCAGAGGCACTGTCTTTGTGCATTAAAGACTACACTAAAAACAAAAGCTCTCTTCCCCAGTAACCTAAGCAGTCTTCAGGTCTCCTGATGAACAGTTGAGGTCCGTGTAAGCATCAGCCTGAATCACTTCAGACATCGGCGATGGATGAGCTACCTGTTCGCCGGACACAAAACTCCCCTTCTGTAACATGCAATGAAAAAACCAAGCAAACAGGGCACTTGGGAGCACTGCTGCATTCACTGCTGGGACCTCACTGAAAATTCCTGCTGGCATAAAAAAGCAAAGAAAACCACTGCCCCAGAACATCTGTAATTCTGACAGTTCCTCCTGCTGAGCCACTGGGGTGAGGATGGGAACGTAGGCACGGGTGAGTGTATTTTAACTTCCTTTCAGAAGAAAAGTGGTCTGTTCACAGACACGCTGACTGTGAAAGAGACATCTGTAACGAGGGAGGAGAGAGTTTAGTGGCTCGGTCACACGGAGAGCAGAGGGAGAGTGCAGGTCCCTTGCCAAGGAGGGGCTGGCTTGCAGAAGGAGATCTTGGGGGAAGGCAGAGCAGCAGCATAGGATGACATTCCTCACTGGAGGTAATTCTCAAGGTCCAAATCCTACCTATCTATGCTCTCACCGGATCAGCTGGCCAGCAACCCCTTCTGGCAGCCAGGGTCTGTGAGGGGATTATCCACCAGGACAAACACTGATTTCTGTCAAACTGATGGACACCAAGGCAAATCCTGCAAGTCAGAGGCATCCCAGCTTTCACAAACATACTCATACCTGGTGGGCAGTGCTGAGGTTTTCAGCAATCTCAGTTTAGATGTTTGTTTGCTCTACTATGTACATTTATTTAATATTCTGTATTTAGTACCTATGTAGGAGGGGAGCTAAGTATCTCTTATCCTCCTGCCTGGTGGTGAGTTCCAATGCACAAGAGACTTTCAAAGGCAGATATTCTGAACTGGACTCTTCTGAAAACATTCAAAATGAGAGGTGTAAATCCCATAATTAAATTTTTAACTACCTTTACATGGTCCTGAATATGTTATGCTGTATCCCTTTATGCAGTATTAGTGCCACCTAGTAGATATTAGTGTAGTGGCCTGATATACAGCCCATCCTATAAGGTCAGGCCACATTGTCATACTAGTCCTTTTTGACTCTATGAAAATGAAAATCACAATGTGAGCATCTTTATCATGTCACAGGCAGGTAGTTATTCTGAAATAACAGAGGGCTTCTTTCAGTAATAGGAGATTTAATATCATTATTTTAAAAGCATGTAATTCACTGTTGAGAATGAGAAATATGTTTTCAAAAGCTGGTTACTCCTTCAACAAGGATTCTAAAAGCCTTTTATCTCATGTGGCCTGTAAGGGAATGCAGTATTGTAGCAGGATCAGGTACTTCTTTCATAATGACTTTTTTCAAAGAGTTGAAAACCCAGAATTTTCCTCACAGTGTCAATGAATTTTCCATGAAAAACAGACTCTCAACACACTAAAATGTAGCCAAATTTAAAGACATTCCTTTCTTTCTTTCTGTTTGTCTTTCCTCCAATACAGCAAATACTAACACTAGAAATAAAAATTACAGTGGAAGTAACACATCTTTTGAAAACAAATCCTATCAAGGCTCAGGGCTTGTCAGTGTTCATCAATTTTTTTTTTTCCTCTAGGTTAGTTAGATTCAAATAAATGATCCAATTTTAAATCCTGGGGCTTTAAATTAAAGTGAAGTAACTCTTACAAGGTAGTAAGGAACTATGTTGCAGTACTGTAAGTTTGACAGCACTGCTCCAAATACAATTATTTAGATAATGTTTCTTTCTATGTGACATTAACTGTTATGATGTATTACAAAACAAATTGTAGCTTTTCCGAAGAAAGAGATGATTCAAGTCTTCTCAGAATGAAAATACTGGAAGCGACAAAACTAACCAATTCCAAATCAAAAGACAAATACCCAGTGACTATCCCGACCAAAAAGTACCTAAGGTAAAATCTGAGATCTTCTAGAAGTTCCCACCTTTTTAAGATTTCTATATCTCCCTTTCCCTTCAATCTTTAATCCCTCAAATCTTTTAAGATTTTTTTTTAATTCTGTTAGGTAAACCTGTCTTTGCTGTGGAGTGCTTGTCCTTAAATTTTTAAGTGCTAAAAAAAAACCCGAACAAACCACCAAAGCACAAAAAGCTCCAACAATTTCAAACCCAAAAATGTTTCAAACACTTCCTTTTTCCTTTTGTCTTGAAGTGTCTGCCAGATTCAACTCACATCTGCAAATAGTTTTAGTCCTCCTTTCCTCTCCCCCCCTTCCCATATATAGGATATAGAAAAAAATACCTACTTCTGCTCATTTCTTTTCATCCATCCAGGTTTTTACTTGATTCCATCTGTGTCCTGTTTGAGATCTGTATCCCATTTTTTTTCCTGAAATATACAACTTAAGTTACTAGTGGCTTATGTTCCAAGATACAACAGTACAGTTAGGTTAATGTATTTTATGTCATCTTTAAAAGATTAGGTAATGATTGGTTTCTTTTACCTTCCGCCCTCCCCCCCAAAAAAAATTATTATAAAGAACTGTTGGACAATACAGTAGAATACGGAATATGAGGTCACTTTCACCTTTGATCAACACTCAATCTGCAACTGTTTGATTTTAATATTTATTTCTATACTAATACATGCATCTTTCCGTAGTAAAGAGCTTCCATTTATGGTGAACTATTGTTTAGTTTTCTTAAAACAATTGCCTGATGTTCCGGGCAGCTCTCTTGGGCTGAATTCCAGTTCCCAGAGAAACACCATTGCTTTAAATAGCTGCAAATAGATTTTTAGGGCTCTTTTTTAATAATTTTTTAATCCTTCTTCTGAGTGTTCTCAGAAAGTATCCTCTGGAGCACAATTAATTTGTAATGAACAGAAAGAAGGCAGCTTTTGCCAGTCAAGTCTTGATAGCAGCATAATATCTGAATGATTTTTTCCTCTTTTGTATGATTTTTGTAATTCTGCCCAACTTTATAAAAGTACACTCCCAGAAAAAATAGATTAGCAATAACAAAATCCCGGCGGACCATGTAAAGGCTGTTCACATCACTAAGAGTGCTTTCCATAAAACAGAAATCATAATTTCTTTTCTGAACTACCTTCTTAACCTGTCTTATAGACAGAACATTATGATTGCCCTAAAATTTGCCAGTAGTTGCTACATGCTGATAACCTTACACTATCATGAGTCACCAAGTTTGTCTACTACAACAGGAAGTCCTGTAAAACCAAACACATGAACGTGGTTAGAGGCTTAACAAAGTATGGATTTTATTCTCCTAGGTTAAACCTTTACTGAATTGTACAGGTAAAAAGCCTACAAAAATAGGATGATTTAAATATTTTAAAGTTCTAAGATGATTCATGTTCTGTTTGCTGCTAGGTGTGCCATTAGACTAAATTTCCTACATTGAATGTCCTTTGTTACCACAGTAACAGAACTCTGTTTATCCTGGGCAAACTCACTATCACTAGTTTTCAAGTTAGAAAGTATCGTGATATTGTTAAATTAGTGCATTTACTCAGTCACAAAGCAGGAGTTCCATTATCTGACAGTTTACTGAAAACCTCAGCCTGTGCTTTTTAGTTCTCCTTTTTCTGAAAAAAAAGTAAAAGAAAGCCAAAGACAAAACACAACCCCACAGCCCTCTCCCTTATTCCCAAAGCACTGACTGACTGAAGAACAGTGGCCAAAACAAAGAAAGCAAGAACAGCTCCTAAGTAGCCACAACTTCCTAGGGACCACTGGAACCAAGAATCAGTCCTGCCAGAGAAGCAGTGCAGTGATCAGTGCTAAGGCAAGACTGACTGTACATTCACCATCTTACATTTAGGTGAGTGAATCATAAAATATCCCAAGTTGGAAGGGACCCCCTATGATCATCCAAGTCCAACTCCTGGCCCTGCATATGACAGTCCCAAAAATCTCACCAGGAGTGGTCACTGAGCAGCAGGAAAAATAAATGACTTTTAAAAATAATAATAAGAAAAAAATTACAAAGTGATAGGGGGACTTAAGTCTGACAAATGGCAGCAAAAATGCAAAAACATTATCAACATCAAGTTACTGTTTAAACATTAATGCTGGTAAAGAACAAATTTCCCTTTTCTCTTAAAAAGGAACATAGAATCTTAAGATAAAAAGTCTGGGAACTGTCACTGAGAGTAACTTCTGCATTTTTATTGTCACTTCAAAACATTTTCTTCATTTAGTTTAGGTTTAAGTGAGACTCAGGTTCAGCTACCAGTCTCCTTCCAACTGCATGAGGTTTTACTTTATTTTTTTTTAATAAGGTAATGCTGTATTTAAAAGAATGACAGCAACATAATCCAGCAGCTGAAATGAGACTGCTGGCAGATCTCTCTGCTAAAGCTGCAGAATATTCCCCTCAGACTTTCTTTTCTTCTGGCACAGTACCTGTGTTCGCAGAAACTGCACCTCTTCCGTAAGCAGCTGCTTCTCTTTGAAGAGCTGATTCTGTTTGTTGAGCAACTCCACTAACTGCTGGGCAGTGGCCTGACAGTGCTTGTCAAGCTGCTGTAACCTGGAAAAAAATAGATAAAAGCGTTGCAGAGCACCTGAAGTTGGAGTTCACAGTAGAAGCTTTGATGTTTGCACTGGCGGGTGCAGCTCCCAGAGGCCAGAGTCCAGGCTGGTGGTTGAGCTGAGACTAAGTATTACTCCTAGGATGGGCATTCAATGCATTTTCACACTTTAAACAAGCACTTTTAAAGGTTTGCTTTTTTAATTTAGAAGCCTTATGAGGACATGACAGCAAATTTGCTTTGCTGTGACATCAGTAAAGACTGCAGGACTGCATCTTGACACCTGTAGCTAAGCAAGCTGCACACTCCGTAGTTGCTTCAATAACTGTCTTCCTGGCCCACACAGCAGGCCAGATCATAAATCCAAATATCCAGAGTCCCTGACAGAATGGACCTGAAGTGACAAAAACTCCTGTTTTCTGTCTACTGCTCTTTGCTGGTTAATGTCCAAAACTCATTACAGAATAAGTTTATTTCAAGTAAACACAGTGTTAATTAAGCACATCAGCATAGATCCTTCAATAATGTAACAGGGGTTCCTGGGGAAAGATGTAAAGAGCCTATTACTCCAGAGGTCCTCCTTGTCAGGGGCTGCAAAACAGAGGAACAAGCTGGCAGTCAGAAAAAACACGCAGAGGCCTTCTGCTTACACTGGAAAAGTAAGTGCCTAAGATGCGACAATGCTGCTGTAAGACAGGGCAAGCACACATTTACTTCTTTCATCACAAAAGCAGGTATCACTTATTATGTCTCCAGTGACTGTTTATTACTCCTGGCACCCAGACAGAAGTAATTTCCAACTCATGTAAATTTTACATCAAAACAACATTTTTTATGAGATAATCACAGGTAGCCCGTGCAAATTTCACAAGTATTACTGGACACAAGCCTTAGTGTGCTCTATTGTGAAGCTGTACATCCTTTCAAATCATGCAAGGGGTGATTCAGATAAACTACTGTAAACAGAAAGTTTTTAATTAGGGCAATACTACTCAGTTACACTTTTCTGTTTGTAACTTCACCACCTACTGTGTTACATTTAAACTGTCCCCTTGAGTAGAGGGAAAAAGATAACACAGGCACTGAGCTGGGTTTGACTAGCAGGCCACAACTTTATCATCTGTATCTTCAGTGCTTGAGTACAGGTTTAATAACATTCCAATCTACAATTCTGGGCCGTGATGCATGAAAAGGGAGCACTTCTAGTCAGTGCAGATCTGGATTTGTGAATTCCCAAATTCTGTCTGCCAGTCTGCTCTCCCAAAATTGCTGCCAAGCTGGCCCTTGGTCCACACACTGGGACTCCCAGCCTGCTCTGGTGCATTTAGCTCCTGAGGACAGGCTCTGGGCTCTCTCACAGTATCTGCTATTACGTGTGACATGTGCAGCACAGCCACACATTCCCATATGCATTGTATCTGGCCTGCCTGCTGATCTCGTAAATGATTCAAGATGAGAAATGAACAGCTCCACCCACATTCACTGTACTTCCCATATGTTACAAATGCACATCGATGCCTGCCATCATTTTTACAACTGGGTGACAGAACCTTCTGCACATTTTGCTAATACAAGTGAGGGAGGTTGCATGGTCGCCACGCTCAGTTTGGCAACACCACCTACCAGGCAACTATGTACTGTGTCCTGAGCATGAGTAACCACCGTTTCCTTGTCCCCTGCTCTAAAAGAGATCATTTTTCCACCAAAGTGGCAAGATCTGTCCAGTTGGGATGGCATGAGGCTGCTCCCCCTTGGCCTGGGAGTGTTGAAGGACAGGGACCGACTCCACGCTCTATCATGTTACTTCAAGAGACAAGGTGAACACATGTAGCTCTTGAACCATGTTATGTTTGCACTCCTTCAGGACAAGCTGGCACTAAGGAGTAAGCTCCCATTTAGCAGAAATAATAATTCAAATAATAATTCAAATAATTTCCCACTAGCCACTTTAAACCAAAGTTCTTACTTTTATATGGAGGCAAGAAAGAGACAGTTTCACGAGACAAGTGGTTCCACAGAAGGAGAACACAACTGGGGCATCACAAGCTGCAATGAATGCTTTAAGGTAAATGTTTTAATCTGATTCTCAGTATTCTCAGAGCTTATATGCAGCTTTACATTAGTATGGCTACAAGCTACCTTGCTGCTTTGTGCAGCTCCAACCTGCAGAAGACATCTCTCACTTCACACAGCAGTAAAATTTGGATCTGAGACAAGACTATCAAGACTATCAAGACATGAAGTGAAAAGGGACAGATAGGGTTTTGTTATATTTGGACAGCTATGGCTAGACAGTCACTGCAAGACCCTGCAAAAACCAGGTGAAACATCGATCACAAAGCAGAGCTTCGACACCAAGGAGAATTCTACCAGCAGAATAAATTTCCATTGCAACGAACACAAAGCTGTACTAGCACCCACCAGGTTACACTTCAGCCATCCCCTTATCTGTGGCCTACAGATAAAACAAAAGCTTCCTTCTTTTCTTTAATGACACACTGCTAAACCAGGGGCACCCACAAGACTCTGGCTGCAAGACTCTTCCCTGCCCTGGGGGACTAAGGTCCATTAATCCGCAGGCAATCTGCAATGAAGGAAAAAGCTGATGCAACCTGTCAGCCTTCCTCTGGGTTTTAATGTCGATTTGAAAGAAATTAATATGCAAGGATCTGTGGGCAGTGGCCATTCACCCTGCAGAGGGGATCAGTCAGTCCTTGACATAGTAGAGGCATTAAAAGGTTATTTACTCTTTCAGCATAGTCACGTTACTGATGTAAAACGTTTTCACTTTACTCCACGGAGCTGGATTTGCTGAAATGGCGTGATTGGATTGCAGCAACCTGCAGCAGCTAAATCACTAAATCCAATAATCATGCTGCATTTACTGGCACACATCTTAATTAGGTTTTAATACAAGTAATCTGATAACTACTCCTGGCCAGCCAGAGTGGAGCTGTCAGAGCTGAAAGGGCTGTTGTTGAGCAGCTCGGCCGGCACACTGCGGTGGCTGCCTCCCTGCTGACCCTGCCGAAGCCCCTCATCTGCCAGTTGCCACGGTAACACAGGCCAGCCCATCACCTGAACAGTGGGTGCCGGGGCTGTCGGGCACCTCACGGCAAAGTCTGGGGCACTGGCCACCCACGGGGACCACATCTCTGTGGGCGAGGGGGTGCCAGGGCGTGGCTCCTGCTGCCCCCCCCAAATTACCAAAACTCAACACCGTGACAATACGTTACTGTGCAGCAAACTACCTTTAAAAAGCATTTCCCTTGTCAGGTCAGGAGTGTCAAGCTATGAGTTTCTAAGGTTACTCCTGCATTGCTTGTTTGCCTATAGGTTGGATACAGTGATCAGAGGAGGCTTCTGGTTCTGAGTGGGAAAACCAAGGGCCATTTTGCAGACCTCTGTCATGCTGCAGGGATGCAACTGATGGGGGCTGTGCCCCAACATGAAGGCAGTGCCACATTTTTAATCAGGCATTTGCAAATCTCAAATATTTTTAACACACTGTGAGTTTGAAAAACAATTGCAGGTTTAAGAACAAGTTTGTTACAAAAGGAGAGAGCAAGCCAATTAAGAAAGAAAGCAAACTCCAGCAAACTTTCCATCAGCAAACCTGTACCCGCTTTTATAATTTTTTTTTGCAGAACATCCTATGAATTTATTATCATGTGATAGGAAGTTCTGGTACGTAACAGATAGTTGTGCTACAACCCATTAAAGGATGTTAAATTTGTACACTCTAGTCATGAGTTAGAAAATGCCAGAAACAAAGGCTTTCTATGCAACTCCTTCCCACCCTGGCTCCCAGCTCCACTGCTGTTCCCCTGCCCAGCCCTGCTCATCTCCTCCTGAGGCAATTATCCACCACAATCCAGCTAAACAGTTTCAATCTAAACCACAATTTTTGGCAAACCTAATGAAATCACAAAGAACTTCAGCACTGCCTTATAATAAGCAGCATCACATACCCCTAAATACAAACTCTGGTGACCACACTTAGTTCTTGACACAGATAGAGCAGGCACTGCCTAATGTCATATCCTGCTACATACAAAACAATGATCAGGCTTTGCTTTGGCTATGATGATCTTGGAAATCCAGACTTGCTGCCATGCAAAGAGTTAAAGGTGTATGGTTGTTACTTGTGATGAGCTTGTTTCTGCCCCAGCTGTTTCAGCCACAACTGCCCCTGCTGTTGTCACTCCCCTCTCCTCTGCCTTCCACCTCAATTCTGCTACTTTTCTGTCTTTCCTTTTCATAGCAGAAGCGATGCTGTCATTTTCTTCAAGGCAGAAAAATTTCTGTTCACTGCCTCTTTGTATCTTGAATCAGCTCTGTGGACAATTAGGTCACGGAAACTAATAGTAAAATTAGTTCTCATATGAGCAACCTGCATCTTCAGTGTGGCTTACAGCATCAACAAATCCACACAGTAAATTTTGAGGCAGGAAAAGTGAAGTCTAAATTTAGAAATGCCGACAAACTGCAAATTGAACCCCAAAGTTTCACTAGTGTCCTGAACTACCATTTACTTTAGATCTTGACCCATATATCAAGGCCTTGAGATGACCTTAAAGTGATAAGCATCTCAGAGAAGTCCCCACATGCTCCCAGAATTTAAACAGGAACATCTACACAATCTATCCTTTAACTCAGCTCTGTTCTCCCATCTACTTTCAAAAGCAAAACACTATGATTCACCTTTCTCATGTTAATGAACTAAAAAAAGCATAAGAGGAAAAAACACAAAAAGCCACCCCATAAGCGAGTAGGAACTAAGGATAGTGAATAAGCCTCCTTGTTTCTGTCACACTGTCAGTCCTGAGTTCTAATAGGACACAGGTAGATAGATCAGGGCATATTAAAAGTTTCTGTGGAATTTCCCATCCTCTGCAATTCCTATCAGAATTCTGTTGCCACACAAATGTCCAAGACACTCGTTTGTTCAGGCAGAGAAGATCTATACCACTTCTAGCTTAGTAAGGTAAGCACTTGCCCATGCTACAGGCAGAACAAACTTATCCAACTTATGTTAACAGATGCTAACAAGAAGTTAATATCCATTGCACAGTTTGGAATTAGACACCTAAGAAGAAAATGTCCACATTTCATGGTGAACCCCTCAACCGAGGTGGCTTTGAATCACTCAACCATTTCTCTTTTTTTTTTAATATGTATTGGGTAATGTCTAAATTCCCTTTTACTAAAGGCACTCTCAATTTTTCCCACATTGTTTATAGTATATCATCTTCAATATGATAACAACCTTCACATGCCACAACAACAATTACAAATAAGGTTTAATTAAAAGTTTACATAGGAACAGTAATTTCCCCTTTGTTTCCGGTGTCATCCCTGACTAGTAGAATGCATCTTCTCTTTCTCAGCTGCCCAACAGGTTAAACAAATAGATCACACAGGAAATCTGAGCCTGGATCTATTTCTGGGCTTCTAATAGCTCATGTCTAACATGCTGAAGAGAGAACATTAGCAGCCTGCTCTTTAGTAGGGGGGTGTAGCAGCTGGGCTTAGCTGCTGTGATGGCCACTTTTAGCCCTCCTGGGTTTTGACAGGAAGGAAACAGTGAAAGAGAATAGATGGCAGGCTGGAAGAGATATGGGTGAAAGCTTCACCGATGTCTATTTGTGTCTGAATCCCTTGGCTGAAGATGAGGCTTTTCCTCCTTTAAAGGAATACAAAATAGTAAGATCTGTGATAGGAATATGAACTCTGGATCAGGTTTGCTCTGAAGGAAAAGTAATTCTGGTTACTATTTTCTGCCTTTAGTTGCTAAGTATTAAGTAAAACAATTCTCTGAATCATTCAGACTATTAATTTAGAATGCTGTAAAATACCTTAGG
>NW_020955399.1:749834-753452 GCF_003031625.1 Empidonax traillii | reverse complement strand
CCTTTAAAGGAATACAAAATAGTAAGATCTGTGATAGGAATATGAACTCTGGATCAGGTTTGCTCTGAAGGAAAAGTAATTCTGGTTACTATTTTCTGCCTTTAGTTGCTAAGTATTAAGTAAAACAATTCTCTGAATCATTCAGACTATTAATTTAGAATGCTGTAAAATACCTTAGGAAAAAAAAAAAAGGGGGGAGACAGGGGTTGAAGCAGACAATGTTACAGAAATTTATTTAATCTTATAGTCAGAATCTAATTTCTTTATTATTTTTCTTTTTAAAGATGTTCACCTCTCTGATTTTATGTGCCAGACAGAACAGATTTTGCACAATTTCTCAGTCAGGAAACAGAGTCTTGATAATGGTAACAGACACATATCATATTAAGGTTTCAAAAGTGGCCTCCTCATGTTTATAAGATATGTTATACATATTTGTATCGCTGAAATAGTTTTTCCTGTGTTTGTCTTACAGCAATTTTTGTGACTAATTTACTTTTTATAAATGTACGCTTCATTTTCCCCACTACTTACTCTGATTCCTCTTATTTCTTTAATTAAGAGACAAATTTGAACCTTTAGAAACTGCTAGTTGGTGTCCACATAAAGCAATCAGTACATTTGAGTCAGAGACACTGAGAATTTTTAATGCAATCTGCCCAATCTGAACTCTTTCCTTCACAAACACTTTGCCTTTAAAAAGAAATTCCCAGCATGAACCTCATCAGAAGCGACATGTAACAGACAGTACATGTGGTGTTTGGGCAGGCAGCAGAGAATTGAAAAAGAAGTCTTCACTTTTTCTATCCCATGGCATGTGCAGAATGTACATGTGGCCCAAGCTGACATCAGGCATTTGAAGCAAAAAACCTGCTAAAAGCATCAGCTTCTGTTAATTTACTTTGTCAGATATTGTCTTAATTAAAAAAAAAAAAAAAAAAAACAACACTACTGCTAGAAAGGGTAGTGCAGCTGAGCTACAACTGCTTCAGTTGTTCTGACAGTCCCAATTGCAGGCTAACAGAACAGCTTTGGGTTCAGCCCTGCTGTCCTCACTGAGCCCAAATCCTGGCTGCAACCACCAAGGACTGCAGGCACTGAGGTACAGAGCATACAGCTTCTGTTTATGTATCTAGCCATTAGTACCTGTGTTTGAAAGGTAAAATGTTTCTCACTAGTGACCTTGCAAATAAGAGGCCAGTAGTGCTGGGTACAGTTCTTCTCATTTGGTTATCTACAAGGGAGTCTTCCCAGTCCAAGATCTGTCTAACATAGTCCTTCAAAACTGTTCTTCAGCATAAAACCCAATGCTGCTACACTGTATAAATTGACCATTATGAAAATAAGCTCTAAAAATATCAGTGTTAAATATCTATGTAAGCGTCACTCATTAGCTGCTTTGCTTAAACCCCATTACCCTTATTTTCCACACTAGAGGTACAAATATGTCCCTCTTTCCAGTTCATTTCAAACAAATGATTTTGCCTGTAAGCTCTGGCAGGCGACACACATTTGCTTATTTTTCAGGGTTCACACATGGTTATTGTGGTTTGCATAAATTACAGTCAAACTAATGATAGTTGTAAGATTTGTATGGAGTATAGTTTTATGCTTGTGACATAGAAAAAGAGAAATATGACTTTATATTGATGACAGACATAATTTTTCTGTGCAGTATATTCAGATAGACATTTTACATACAAAGTATTGCTCTCTCCACACAGAGCAGATTGCTTCCATTTGTGAACTTACCCCAGGCTTGGCCTACTCCCCTACAAATACAACTTTTTTTTCCCCAACTTACTCCGCCTAGGAAACAAAAGAAGAATAGGGGATACATACTGAGTAAGGATCTAGAGAAATAGCTGAGAAGGAGGTTAAGGTGGGCAGAGAAGCCAAGGATGTACGTGAGAGGTAAGACAGATCTGGGCTCAGATATGCACAGATACACCCAAGGGACCTGAGGAGGCTTCAGCCTCTGTTTGCACTGGTTGGCCAAGCAAGCTCCCACCTCACAGGGAGCTGCTGCTGTCACGCAACACGGCACTTTGGACCAGGGCTGTACCCACTTGGGACCAGCCCCAGTCTCCCCACATCCCCCAGTACACCCACAAACCAGTTCTGGGGAGACTGAAGGGAGTCACTGCATCAAGGAAACATGAGCGGGGGGGATGTAATGTGGAAGAGCAAACATAGGGGAGATGATGAGATATTTTTGCATTGAGAAGGGCTGAGGGTAATAAGTTTCATCCTGAGAAACTTGAAGTTTTTTAGAAAAATGAGAAAAGATGGAGGATCTGAGCAGTATTGCCAGCCTACCTTCATGGAGCTCAGCTCTTGTGATTACAGAGTCCACTTGGTGCTTTGTTTTGGGCTATATTATAAACAGGAAACCGCATGTGAAGTTAGTGAAACCTGCAATTGCTTAGCAGCACTGAAGGGAAGCATTTCACAGAAAATACATCTTAAAAATGTATTAGTATATTATAGATAGTATTACACTCTCTGTAAGAGAGTGGCTATTTCATAATGTATATGTGTATTAGTCTAACTGTGCTCTAAATTTACTGCAAGATGAACTTCATTGTTGCTATGAAGTAGAGAAATTTTATTGCTGTTTTAGAGGGAAATATCATTACAGTTATCTTCAGAAAAACCATTAACCCCTCCACAATAAGGAATATGACTGCAACCAGGCAGTTTGGAGATGAGTATCAATGCACCCACATCACAGCCAGTGTGAAGGGTCCATTATGCCTTTCTGGTGAGAGCAGCATACCTTGCAGATGAGAATAGCAGCTCTAGTGTCCCTGCAATAGCAGAACAGTGCTGCCAGGAGTACCACACAAAACAAGCACAAAGGTGGCTCTCCCGTGTCAGTTTGGTGCATCAGTGAGTGGACCCCGCACAGACATCCCAACATGGTAAGACTTCCCGCACCTTGCAGCGGAAGGATTCATTCTGTCCACAACTGTGCGCATGCACGCACACTCTTCTGTTGCCACCGCATTTTAAATATGGTTAAAAATTCTAGCGAAACTATCAGTCTTTGCTACAAGTTGAAATAAATGTTAACTTTCTTGACACATTTTCAGTGTAACTATAAGAGAAGACTACATTTCCCTTTGGATTACATCAAAAGGTCTTGCTTAGTTTTGTTAGGTAGTGTATGCTTTTCTCATACTACTTCCTCATGTTCTCATCTTTCAGTGGTAAGCAATGGTAACAGTATTATGAAATAGACATTTCAACAAGAAAGCTTAGAAGCCTTGTTACGCTTTTGGAAGCTGAACATGAATGAAAGTGCCTTAAATCACTAGTAGTAAATTAAGAAAACAAAGCTGTGTCTCTTTGTTAAAAAATACAACTATGGGGTTTGTTCTTCTAAGTAGGGATATGGAAGATAAACATATATGCAAAATGAGAAGCAACTACCACTGACACTGCTGCCACAGCACAAATACATCATTACTCAAAATTCCTACCTGGGAAACCTACCCAGAGAAATGCACATTTACGAATGAAACGCACACTTTTGCTCATATGCACCACGATGTTGGTGAACTTGCACACTAACATGGTGCAGAAAGCAGCCTAAGTTTCTGAAAGGCTGTGAAA
>NW_020955399.1:746649-749813 GCF_003031625.1 Empidonax traillii | reverse complement strand
CCTTTAAAGGAATACAAAATAGTAAGATCTGTGATAGGAATATGAACTCTGGATCAGGTTTGCTCTGAAGGAAAAGTAATTCTGGTTACTATTTTCTGCCTTTAGTTGCTAAGTATTAAGTAAAACAATTCTCTGAATCATTCAGACTATTAATTTAGAATGCTGTAAAATACCTTAGGAAAAAAAAAAGGGGGGAGACAGGGGTTGAAGCAGACAATGTTACAGAAATTTATTTAATCTTATAGTCAGAATCTAATTTCTTTATTATTTTTCTTTTTAAAGATGTTCACCTCTCTGATTTTATGTGCCAGACAGAACAGATTTTGCACAATTTCTCAATCAGGAAACAGAGTCTTGATAATGGTAACAGACACATATCATATTAAGGTTTCAAAAGTGGCCTCCTCATGTTTATAAGATATGTTATACATATTTGTATCGCTGAAATAGTTTTTCCTGTGTTTGTCTTACAGCAATTTTTGTGACTAATTTACTTTTTATAAATGTACGCTTCATTTTCCCCACTACTTACTCTGATTCCTCTTATTTCTTTAATTAAGAGACAAATTTGAACCTTTAGAAACTGCTAGTTGGTGTCCACATAAAGCAATCAGTACATTTGAGTCAGAGATACTGAGAATTTTTAATGCAATCTGCCCAATCTGAACTCTTTCCTTCACAAACACTTTGCCTTTAAAAAGAAATTCCCAGCATGAACCTCATCAGAAGCGACATGTAACAGACAGTACATGTGGTGTTTGGGCAGGCAGCAGAGAATTGAAAAAGAAGTCTTCACTTTTTCTATCCCATGGCATGTGCAGAATGTACATGTGGCCCAAGCTGACATCAGGCATTTGAAGCAAAAAACCTGCTAAAAGCATCAGCTTCTGTTAATTTACTTTGTCAGATATTGTCTTAATTAAAAAAAAAAAAAAACACAACACTACTGCTAGAAAGGGTAGTGCAGCTGAGCTACAACTGCTTCAGTTGTTCTGACAGTCCCAATTGCAGGCTAACAGAACAGCTTTGGGTTCAGCCCTGCTGTCCTCACTGAGCCCAAATCCTGGCTGCAACCACCAAGGACTGCAGGCACTGAGGTACAGAGCATACAGCTTCTGTTTATGTATCTAGCCATTAGTACCTGTGTTTGAAAGGTAAAATGTTTCTCACTAGTGACCTTGCAAATAAGAGGCCAGTAGTGCTGCGTACAGTTCTTCTCATTTGGTTATCTACAAGGGAGTCTTCCCAGTCCAAGATCTATCTAACATAGTCCTTCAAAACTGTTCTTCAGCATAAAACCCAATGCTGCTACACTGTATAAATTGACCATTATGAAAATAAGCTCTAAAAATATCAGTGTTAAATATCTATGTAAGCGTCACTCATTAGCTGCTTTGCTTAAACCCCATTACCCTTATTTTCCACACTAGAGGTACAAATATGCCCCTCTTTCCAGTTCATTTCAAACAAATGATTTTGCCTGTAAGCTCTGGCAGGCGACACACATTTGCTTATTTTTCAGGGTTCACACATGGTTATTGTGGTTTGCATAAATTACAGTCAAACTAATGATAGTTGTAAGATTTGTATGGAGTATAGTTTTATGCTTGTGACATAGAAAAAGAGAAATATGACTTTATATTGATGACAGACATAATTTTTCTGTGCAGTATATTCAGATAGACATTTTACATACAAAGCTATTGCTCTCTCCACACAGAGCAGACTGCTTCCATTTGTGAACTTACCCCAGGCTTGGCCTACTCCCCTACAAATACAACTTTTTTTTCCCCAACTTACTCCGCCTAGGAAACAAAAAGAAGAAGAGGGGATACATACTGAGTAAGGATCTAGAGAAATAGCTGAGAAGGAGGTTAAGGTGGGCAGAGAAGCCAAGGATGTGCGTGAGAGGTAAGACAGATCTGGGCTCAGATATGCACAGATACACCCAAGGGACCTGAGGAGGCTTCAGCCTCTGTTTGCACTGGTTGGCCAAGCAAGCTCCCACCTCACAGGGAGCTGCTGCTGTCACGCAACACGGCACTTTGGACCAGGGCTGTACCCACTTGGGACCAGCCCCAGTCTCCCCACATCCCCCAGTACACCCACAAACCAGTTCTGGGGAGACTGAAGGGAGTCACTGCATCAAGGAAACATGAGCGGGGGGGATGTAATGTGGAAGAGCAAACATAGGGGAGATGATGAGATATTTTTGCATTGAGAAGGGCTGAGGGTAATAAGTTTCATCCTGAGAAACTTGAAGTTTTTTAAAAAAATGAGAAAAGATGGAGGATCTGAGCAGTATTGCCAGCCTACCTTCATGGAGCTCAGCTCTTGTGATTACAGAGTCCACTTGGTGCTTTGTTTTGGGCTATATTATAAACAGGAAACCGCATGTGAAGTTAGTGAAACCTGCAATTGCTTAGCAGCACTGAAGGGAAGCATTTCACAGAAAATACATCTTAAAAATGTATTAGTATATTATAGATAGTATTACACTCTCTGTAAGAGAGTGGCTATTTCATAATGTATATGTGTATTAGTCTAACTGTGCTCTAAATTTACTGCAAGGTGAACTTCATCGTTGCTATGAAGTAGAGAAATTTTATTGCTGTTTTAGAGGGAAATATCATTACAGTTATCTTCAGAAAAACCATTAACCCCTCCACAATAAGGAATATGACTGCAACCAGGCAGTTTGGAGATGAGTATCAATGCACCCACATCACAGCCAGTGTGAAGGGTCCATTATGCCTTTCTGGTGAGAGCAGCATACCTTGCAGATGAGAACAGCAGCTCTAGTGTCCCTGCAATAGCAGCACAGTGGTGCCAGGAGTACCACACAAAACAAGCACAAAGGTGGCTCGAGCCCGGCTCTCCCGTGTCAGTTTGGTGCATCAGTGAGTGGACCCTGCACAGACATCCCAACGTGGTAAGACTACCCGCACCTTGCAGCGGAAGGATTCATTCTGTCCACATATAATGGCCAGTCTCTTCGCGAACGAAGAACCGGGGAAGGTCTTTCCACCTTCCAGCCTGCGCATTGGATTTTTTAGGTGAGACACAGTGTGCGCGGAACTGAGCCCACCCTTTAATCCTGAGGTTCATCTGCCGGGGCCAAGCACGCTTGGACGGTGGCAGCGAGGTCCTCAGGACGTAGATGG